>NC_139344.1:456440368-456695368 GCF_055883805.1 Amblyomma maculatum | reverse complement strand
CTATTAGAGATGCCGTAGTGGAGGACTTCGGACTAATACCGCACATTGCTAATCAGTAGTTACTAATAAATAACGACGTACTAATAATTGAATAATAATTATAATCACTATTCATTGTCAGTTCCATAATTACTTATACTAATTAATTCCGCGCACCCGGTAAAATCAACCACGCAACAGTTAACGCAGAACTGCGAAGATACAAGAATCGCAATCTCGTCGCTGCCAAGCAGAATTCACTGCATAAATGCACTCGCAGAATGTGAAAGATTAGTCGCTCGCTTTACTCATCGCAGTATTCATCGCTACACGCGTAACACTCGCGTAGCAGGATGCAGCACTCAGGTTTTCGCCTTTCATCACTGGCTACGCCAAAGTGTCCTCGATTTTCTTCTCTGTTCACACGAGGCAGTGGAGGTGGCTCAGCAATATTAGTACAGTGCTCTAGAGCAACTGTACCCGTAATATAGTGCTCTAGAAGATTGGGCACTATACCCATAACAGGCTCCTGCATTTTCTTTTCCTTTTTCCTTCAGTCGCAACAACAGCACTGACATCGCACAGCACACGGTCGCCACTTCGTTTCGCCTCCATCAAAGTGCTACCCCCGGCGATCGGGTTTGAACCTGGGCACTTGGGCACAGTATTAGGGCACCCGCAATATTTACTTTTTTCTTTGCGCATAGAGGCAGCAGTCATTTATATTTGTCTTGAGCAAAGCAACAGAATAGTCGAAAAAGAAGAATCAACATTTATTGTGCCCGAAATAATTCGGTGGTGCATTCTTGCACCAGATTGCGGGACCAATATGTTCCCAGCAGCTCCTGGCCCCTGTCCGTCAGTGCGAGCTGGATGGATAGGGCGGGGCTGGATAACAAGCTCTCCCATCGCTCAAGGGGTTCGGGATTGGGGGTATTGGCGGGAAGGGGAGGAGGGGGGTCTTGAGTTTTGTGCATTCTGCCAAAACGTGCGGCAGGGTATCGTTTTCTTTTTTGCAAAAAGGACAGAGCATGACGTGTTTCGCATGGTACATGCGGTTCATCAGTACAGGATGCGCAAGCGATCCCGCCTGCGCTCGACGCAGAATAGTCGAATGCGAAAGCGGCATTTAACACAGTGCGCCTGTAACTACACACTGTTTATTTGGTGGCGTTATGTGTGAGGACACGTGGCTCCATCCGAGGAGCATTGATGCGTTATTTGGTGGTCCGAAACCTGGCATGACGGGTTCATTGTAAAGTTGGACGTGTCGTTACACTCGTACCGAAATGGAACACATCTGGTACAGAACTGCTGCGGTTCAGCTCCTTCCACGTTTGAGTTTTGCGATGGTCCGGTCAGTACTGACTTTGCTGATGCTCCCTCATTGTCTGAATTTTGTTAATGAGGCGAAGTGTGCCTGTTAGCTGTTTACACGGCCCATTTTGCTCCACGGGCCTAGCAGATGGCATCGGCCTCAGCGATGGTGTTTGTCCCTTTCTAAGTTTTCAGCATCATTTGACCAGGACTTGATGCTATCAGCACATGAAAGGGTTTGCCTGACTGATTTGTCCAAAGGCGCGCCTAAGTGTGGATCCAAAAACGATCCCTTTATAGCCGAAAACTGTGCAAATTATAAAGTAGATGTTTAAAATTTTTCTTTTGTTAGGTATGCACATATTTTGCAAATTTCAGTTTCCTTAATGTTGCTTTTGGATGTAAACATTCCTTCGCAAGTTCTGGTGATATATATAAGCAAGCATAATGATTTCAGAAGCAAATTTTGCAATGAAACTTTTTAAAGAAGCTCACATTGTTAATAAGTGTGTTAAAGTTGGTTTTATTTGGCTATAGTACATTATATTTGAGAACTATCTATTACAGAACAAGCTCAGTTATGAACACCCTGCGAAGTAAAGCCATGTTTCATATAGTTATAACTATATTTAGAAATTTCCGCATACAGTGAGTATTTGTACTAAAGCTACACATAATTACTTCTAGCTTTAACAGTAGGCAGACAAAAGTAATGCAGATTTGATTGTGGCAATTCCAGAAAAAAAAATATTTCTTTATTCCTCCTTCCAGTGCCTTAGTGTTTATGGACGGTGATCCTATGGTGGAGGCTAAATAAAAACACCCACGTCTTGTACATTTCCTATTCAGGTTACAGAATTCTATGTAGCCTAAAGTAATACGCAGTTCACTCCTATGCACCGCTGCATAATATGAAACACCACTTTTGAACACCTGAAATTGAGCACATTTAAAGTTTCATCTCGCTTTAATTTTTAAGTAATTATACTACACTCCAGCTGGCATTGAATGTCGTCATAAGCCTCGCATTCTTTGTAGCAACCTTTGCAATTGCATTATGCCAGCGCTACAGCAAGTTCTAATCACCCACCCCACAACAGTGTAAATAAATTCGAACAATCTGGGGTGAGATGCGGCGCAATTAAGCTGCTGTTGTCATAACAAGATCAACTTTTTCTGTGTAGATTATGTTGTATTCTTTCAGTTCTACTGCTCAGTCATTCCAAACTTTTATCCACGTTATTTTCTTTCTAATTCGTTTGCACTTACTGGCTCTCCTGCTTTATTGAGCAATAGTGTCCGCACGTAGCTATTTTCTTGCTCTCTGTGAGTTTTCTTGTCATGCCTTGATATTTGGCATATAGTCATATTCAATATTTTTCTACTCTTCTTTGTTATTTATTTCTCACAATATTGTTACTTAGCTGTATTCGCTGTTCGTGATGAGGATGAAGAAGTGCAACAGACTCGGAGAAGACGACGACGCTGAGTGTTGTGAAATCGGTGCCCTCATCAACGTTAGTTGAGCGGACAGCTTTGGGACTGTAAAACTTCCACGTAACATCTTCCACGTAGCAATATCTTCATGCAACCCTGCTTTCACAGCTTTCTTTATGACCACAATGGCGTTGATAATTTCTTGAGCAATTGAACCCATTCATAAAATTCAGGCGCTAAGACACTGAGGACAATACATTATCAATAAAAGTATAAGTTTGATTGCTTTTATGGGGCTAACCATAGTAGAGTGCTCCGGAAATTTCGACCAGCTCGGGTTCTTTAACGAGCACAGACATCGCACAGTATACAAATAAATAAATACATATGTGTCTTCATACCTGTCGACGTATCAGTGGCGAGTGTCTTTTAAAAGTTTAGAGATGGCAGTTTTCATTGCTTGGCATATGCCACGGCACGTCCTCCTCGCCGTGTGTTGCCTATTTACACCCGGTGCTCCGAAATGACAACAGCTGCCAACACTTCTTGCAGATCACAGCCCATGGTAACGCAGTGCTTTCGAAAAACATTATTGGTCATTCCGCGCCAAATGATCCATAATTTCCGCCCGACTATCTACATTTCCTCAAATCATCATGCCCCATTTTTTTTACCAAGATAAGTATCACGCCAACTTGTTCTTGGCGAAATATATTTGTCGGCCACGGCTAACATCCTAGATTTTAATGCGGCTGCAAAGCCTGACCCCCCCCCCCCCCTCCTTCAAGAATTTGTAAATATAAACTCTTCCCTTCATATGCAGTAAATTGAACTGTATTTGATTAATTTTTGTTTAAATAAAACTCCTGAAGCGGGTATACAAAAATTAAATTCTTAATATTTTGTCAATTTTCCTGTTGTCACAGTAATCTTTTCAGCCTAAAAAATACATGACAGATAAAAGAACATGAACACCGAGAGGAGAAAAATTCAACCAATTCAATAATTAATTGCCCCGGCCACCGGAAGTTACACTCCCGTTACGGTTGCACTTACCACTGCACCAGCCGCGTGCTGTTCATTGTTCCGGAGACCGGGACCGAAGCGGCAGGCAAACCACCACCGAGCCAGCCCAAACAAAAGGGAAATTTTATTCGCAAAGGCAAACTACCTCCACTGCCGAAAGCAGACTTCAAAATCATTATTAGACCAAAGAATGGGCTCGACATCAGCCAGCTGAGCACGCATCAGATGGCCCGGGCTATAACTAAAGCATGTGGAAACCCAGACATCTGCAACGAAGGCAGCCTACTTATACGGCTGCACAACGGATCTAACATCGCCATAATCAGCACGCCAAGCAAGGAGACTTCCAACGTTGTACAGAACATTTCGAGACTACGCTTCGATGCAAAAGACTACGCTGTGACGGCTTACGTTGCCGCGCCAGACAATTCATGCAAAGGAGTGATCCACGGACTGGATGTCGGTACAACACCTACCGAATTGCTGTCCCATCTTAGGGTACGCACCCAAGAAGTGAAAATCCTTTATGCACGAATGCTTGGAAAATCTCAAAGCGCCGTCATAACATTCGAAGGCAAGATCGTTCCCCGTTACGTTTATTACTACGGCGGTGAGACGCGTTGCTACCTCTACCGATCATCGCGCCAAGTTTGCTATATATGCTTCAAGCCTGGGCATAGGGCGGACGTATGCCCGACACCTGACGCCGTTATGTGCTCGAACTGCGGTGAACCAGTCATCGAGGACGGTCATTCGTGTGAGCCCAGGTGTGCGCTGTGCAAGGAAGCGCATCCCACAGGGGCAAAGGAGTGCAAGCAACGCCTAAGAAAACCGAAGAGTCCACGGACCAGAACGAAAGAGGAAACCGACAGCGCCGCAAAGGGCGATGGCGGCACGGGCGGACGCGGCCGGGCTCGGAAACGCTGGTTCAGCTCAGATGCTACTTCGCCATCCAGGTCCAGGTCGGCGTCGCGCTCGAGATCAAGGACCAGGGAGCCACCAGAAACAAAAAAGGGGCAGCAGCAGAAGAAGATAAAAAAGGAGGAACAGAGTAAGTTGAGCTGGGTAGCGCAGCTTTTCTCTACTTCTCCCACTGTTCCAAAGAAAACGAATGCGCAGGCACAATTCAGTAAAAACACTAGTGGACAACTTAACGAAGTGCAAGAACTAGGACCAACCATTCAGACACTCAGGGCGGAAAATGCTGAACTGAGACAGAAACTTAACGACCTTATAGAAGAGCTCAAAGCCCAGAGAACAGGGCAGACCGACACGAACGCGCGAACAGATGAAACTCAGCCAGCCACCATAGGGCGGGAAGAATTCGCAACTGCCATGGCAGCCATGAACAACTCACTAGCTAATCTTAGTAATCTCATTTCTAACATCCAAGCAGAGGCGCAAAGAGATAGAGAACGCCTAGTACAATTCACGAGCATGAAATCCAGAGGCAAACCCTATAATAGGCCATTGACCGAGCATGGCGAGGCACCGTAAGAGCTAGGTCAAGTTGGAAACCCTTGAAATATGGCAATGGAACTGCCGCGGGATCAACAAAAAGCGGGGTCTTCTTAAACAACATATCACAAATTGTACAGTACCGCCAGACATAATCGCCCTACAGGAAACCGGCTGCTCACCCACTCTCCCGGGTTACTCAGCATATGAGGGGCAGGGGGAAAGCAAGGTCGCCACGCTGGTTGCCAAAACTATCACCGCATCGACGGAACGGACATTGACCACGTTCCTATCGAAGTCATTACCCAAAAGAGAAGCCAAGAAAGCATCTTCCTGCCTAACGTATACAGCCCGCCCAGCCAAAAGAACGCTAGCTTCAGCTACCTGCTGGGCAAGGCAGAACAAGCAGCAGGGGAGAGGGGTCTTCTCATCCTTGGGGACTTTAATGCCTGGCATAAAAGCTGGGCCTATGTCAGAGAAACTCCGAAAGGCAAGGGTCTAGCCAGAGAAGCTGATCGCAGAGGCCTCAGTCTAATCACAGAGCACACCCAGCCAACGCGAGTGGGAAATAGCATCAACCGCGATTCGTGCCGAGACTTAGCGTTCGTCAAAGGAATAAGGCAGGCAAGATGGGAAAACGACGGGGAGACGATAGGCAGTGACCACTGCATCTTGCGCATCTAGATAGAAACTCTTCCGATCAGGAAAAATTATGGCCAAGCTAGACACACACAGTGGGAAGCATATAGAAAGACCAGGGTGGAGTCCGAGGGTACAGAGATCAAGGACATCAAAGATTGGGTAGAGGGTATCAAATCAGACTGGGAAAAAGTCACTAAGAAGGTCACTCTCACCAACAAAACGCACAACGTGGATAAACATCTCTTACACCTCTGGGATGCTAGACGGGGGTTGCTAAAGAGATGGAAAAGGCAGCAGCACAACAGAAAGCTCAAGCTAAAGATCGCCGAGGTCACAAAACAAGCCGAAGAATATGCGATGGAGCTCTCAAAACGGGACTGGGACCAGAAATGCAATGATCTACAGGGGACTCTAGGTTTGGCCAAGACGTGGACATTGCTAAGGGCTCTCATAGACCCAACAAAGACCAAATGTGAAAACCATAAGACAATCCAAAGGATCGCGCACCAATTTCAAGGTACAGACCGGGAACTTCTAGAGAACATCAAGCAGCGATACATCGGTGACGAAACGGGCGCCGACTACAACTCGCCATAAACGGGAGAAGCAAATCCCACTCTTCACGAAGCCATTACTATAGAAGAAGTCAGACACGCTGTTATGTCTGCCACAAAAAACACCACCCCAGGCAAGGATGGCATTACCAACGCCATGATTAGGAACTTGGACGAGAATTCAATCCACAGATTTACTGAATTCATCGACACACACTGGGAGCAGGGGACCATCCCCAAAGACTGGTCTCATGCGGAAATAGTAATGATTCCTAAATTCGGAAAAACTCCCAGCCTGGAAAATCTACGACCCATTTCATTGACGTCATGTTTGGGAAAGGTATACGAAAGAATTGTGCTTCAGAGGTTGCAGACCCACCTGGAGGACAATGACCTCATGCCGCACACTATGTTCGGATTCCGAAAACATCTATCAACACAGGACATCCTCCTGCAGATCAAGGAGGAAGTGCTTAACACGGTCCCGAAATACTGAGAAAACATCTTGCTCGCGCTCGACCTCAAAGCGGCATTCGACAATGTCAGTCACGGGGCAGTGCTAGACGGGCTCTGCAACTTAGATTGCGGGCAGAGAATACACAGCTACGTGAAAGCCTTCTTGAGTAACAGAACCGCCACCATTGGAATAGGCGGCATCAGGACAGACACCTTCCCGACCCCCAAGAAGGGAACACCGCAAGGCTCAGTGATATCCCCTATGCTCTTTAACATTGTTATGATCGGCTTAGCAAAAAAACTCGAAGAAATTGAAGGAGCCAGACATGCTATCGATGCTGATGACATCACGATCTGGGTGACCAGGGGATCCTTAGGAGAAAAGCAAGACTGTCTGCAGAGAGCAGCAGACGCTGTCAACGCATACGCTCGACATTGTGGCCTTGAATGTTCTCCGGAGAAATCTGAGGTGCTCAGAGTCCACAGAAGAGGGTACGATCTGCACAACTCCATAGACATCTACATAGGGGAAAACAAGATCCCGGAAGTGTCGCAAATAAAAATCCTAGGCATGCGGATACAAAGCAACTGCCGTTTAGATCAAACAATCAGGCAGCTAGCAAGTACCACCGCGCAGATCACGCGAATGATAGCAAGAATCACCAACAGAAGACGAGGCATGTCCGAGGAGGACACATGTAGGCTAGTACAGGCCCTCGTTGTAAGCCGAATTGTATATGGCGTCCCCTACCAAATTCCGCTCTGACAGGAAAAAGAACAACTGGAGGCAATCCTGAGCAAAGCCTACAAATGCGCTTTTTGACTACCGGTGAACACCTCGACCGAAAAATTCAATAAACTGGGCATAAACAACACAGTGCAAGAGCACATCGAGGCCCACCTTCTCGCGCAGAAAATAGGACTCATGCAGACGCAAACGGGAAGGAACACGCCAAATATACTGGGCATGAGAGATGCTTGCAGAGAACAATATTAATGAGAACTTGTATACGGTGGGCCTTTTCCTTGATTTTAGTAAGGCATTTGACTGCTTAAATCATGCGATCCTTGCTTATAAACTTCAAATGTACGGAATCCGTGGTAAACCACTCAGAATGCTTGAAGATTACCTCCAAAACAGAAGCCAGTCAGTATCTGTAGATAATGAACTTTCATCCCCTTTACCTATTAGCTGTGGTGTCCCGCAAGGGAGCGTACTTGGACCCCTTTTGTTTAATACCTATATAAATGACATTGTAACTATAGATCCTTCTATTCATTTTGTAATTTACGCCGATGATAGCACATTACTTCTTTCAGGCCATAATCTCAATGATGTAATAGCGAAAGGTAACGACCTACTGGATAGATTATCTAGGTGGTCAATGATGAATAAATTAAAGATAAATCCTACAAAATCGAAGGCTGTAATATTTCGCGCTAGAAATAAGCCGACAACACCAAACTGTGTACTGAAGTTTGAAAACCAACAAATAGAAATTGTTGAAGAACATAAATCCCTTGGTGTATATTTTTCATCTCATTTAAACTGGAATGCTCACGTTGAACATATCTGCAAAAAACTCTCTTCTGCCTCTGGGGCCCTCTCGCGATGTCGTGCAACTCTACCTATGAAGTGTAAACTACAAGTTTATTACGCATTATTTTTTTCTCACCTTAACTACTGTAGTTTAGTGTGGGCCACAATGACCAAGACAAACATATATAAGCTTCTCGTATTGCAAAAGAAAATTGTTAGAATAATAGCTAATGTTGATTATGCGACCACCTCCAAATATGCATTCCAAGCTCATAGTATTATCCGTGTTGATCAATTGTATAATTATAGGTTACTACAAATCATGTATTTTTCGAAGGCATCCGTTGCCGAATATTATTCTTCCTTAGCATCTTTGGAGACGCATTGTGCTAACATGCACAAAAGAAGTACTAATGCATGGAATGTACCACGTTTTCGCACTAATTATAAATTACAAATGCTGTCTTACAACCTGCCCCATGTTTTAAACACTTATCAAAGTACAATAGGATACACAAAAGCCGAGCTGCGCAAATATTTTGTTGAAATGTGATTTTATGCTTCTGTTTGTAGATTGCTGAATGTTTGCCCACTTTACATTTTTCCCTTAAAAACTGCGCATTTCAATTGTTTTTCTCTTTGTGCCATTTACTTTAAAGCTTATTGTGAATTTCCGTGTGTGTTTTGTTATTTGAATGTGACTACTGTATATATGACAGATTTGGAGATTTCCTTCACCACTCGTCTGCTGCTGCTTGTAAGGGTTTCCTGGACACTGTCAAGCTGCGAAGGCAGCTTTTATCCGGGAAACCCTCCAGTTGAACCTGGAAATAAACTTATTATTGTATTGTATTGTATTGTATTAAATAAACAGCACGGGCAGCATACCGAAAGAAATAAGAGAGATCATCAAGGTCAACCCGATCCCGAAAAACATTGATCCGAAAATACACAAGGCTAGAAGAGAGGCAAGATCCGAGGCACACGAAAGAAGCCTCGCAGGGAAAAAACACATTGTACGTCGACGCAGCCACATACAAAGAACAACGCGGAGCGGTAGCCAGTGTGGTTGATCACCAGCTTAAATAAGTCAACTGCGCCTCGATCAAGAGCAACAACATTCTCGAGGCTGAGGAAGCGGCAATCGCTCTCGCTATCACCCACCAGGGTGAGGAGGCTACCACGAAAATAATTACGGACTCGCAAGAAGCATGCAGAAGGTAAAGCAGCGGACGCATATCCACTGTGGCCATCCGCATACTCAAGGCAAGAAAAATCAGCTTTTCGAGATGCTTCATAACGTGGACACCAGGCCATGAGACTGTCAAAGGTAACCAACGTGCCGACGCCAATGCCCGAGCATACGCCAACCGGGGGGCGCACAACGACGGGGAACCGGACGCAGTCACTAGGCGCTATGGAGCCATCCTTGAACATCAAAGAGCCTTAAGGAGGATCTATCCACCTCCCCACGAAGACCTCAATAAAGAGCAGTCGGTTGCCTGGAGACAGCTACAGGCTAACACATACCCCAATCTGAGTCCTACACTCTACCATGTTACATGGGCCTGTCAAGAAACACAGGTAGCACCAATAAACACCACACCAACACCGGAGCAGTGGGAGGCTGCGCTGTCCTGCTCGACGCCTGAAGACAAGCTCAAGCTGATTGACAGAGCGCGCAAGACGGCAAAGGCCACTGGGGCCGTGGACTGAGGGCCCCACCAACGCCGGGAGAATTCCCTTTGTGAAAATAAAGTTTTTAATTCATTCATTTATTCATTGTTGCGACTGTAGGAAGAAGCTACTGACTTTGTAGCTGAGCCACCTCCGCTGCCTCGTGTGGACAGAAGAGAGAAAACAAAGAAAAATTAGAGGGAGAGAAAATGACATTCTTTTTTTTCTTAGCATATGAGAGAATAATTCAAAAATATCTATTTGCTACCCAATTCTTGTCCGATATCCCTCTGTGGGCATGTGCTATATGTTATAGGGCAACAACCACGACGACGCGCGCCGCAACAGGCGTCGTCCACCACAGAAACGGTAGGGAGCGAATGACGGCCTACAACAGATAGAAATCGGTGGCAAGCTAGCCCACGCAGCAAGCGGCGGTGACCTACCTGTCCCAGCCCCGTAAGATCAAGAGCAGCCACCCCTCCCTAAATCAACGCACCTGAAACGCGCTGTTGCGACTGTAGGAAGAAAGAAAAGAAAATTTGGAGGACGCTTAAGCTTCGCTTTTAAGAGTGGAACGCGATAGCGTTATTGCACCTCGTTCGTACCACCCACTCATTCGCTCGGTATGCTCTTGAGTCACACAAAGACATAGTTTTCATACTCAACACTTCTAAGTGCACTGTACAACATTTTTCTAATTATTTCTTCAAACAAGTGCTTCTCACAATCTACGTGAGCGAAGGTAGTGATCTAAATAAAGGAAAGACACTTGATTCTGCAACCCGTGAGAGTGAACGGCGAAACGTCAGGGGCAAGTGGCGCGCCACGTGTCGGGGCAGCGCCGCACATTGCGAGGAGGGGTTGTTCTGTGTTTGCCGCAAGGTGGCCCTGCATGTGCACAGAGAAGAAATGTAGCGGAAACGTGCTTCGCTACTCGTGTAACTGCGACTTCTGTAATATGCTCATAATTACCGATATACACCGCAGTATAACGTTCTACTGCAAGCTTCTAAGGCAACACCGCATTTACTAGAAGCCCTTTTGCACCGCTTTCAAGCATCGAACTCGTGGCTGAGTACGCGAGCAGCTTCACTTCGGCTGCTTGTAACCTAAACGCACTAATAGCAGACGACATCGTTATTTTTACGGTTGACCAGGAGAGTATCACCGAGGCTGTCAAATGTATCCGTGAGTTCTCTCAAGTTACCGGTAGCGGGGTGAACTGGGCCAAGTGCCTTGGGCTCTGGCATGGACAGTGGCCGTCGAAACCAGATCGCTTTGCCAATGTTACGTGGACAGACACACCGACCAAGTACTTGGGCGTCGAGCTGGATGCCTACCGCGAAAGCGAGCATTATTGGAAAGGGCAAATGACCGAACTACGGGAGAGAGCCGAGAAGTGGAAAGGCGCCAACATGTCGATTTTTGCCAGAGCTACTGTATGCAATCTTTTTTTTATCAGCAAACTTTGGTTCGCAATGCAAGTTTTGAGTTGTTCGCGCGTAAACGTACAGAAGTTACACAGGATTTTCGCCGTTTTTGTTTGGGCAGGTAAATGGGAACGCTGCAGCAGGACGAATTTGTTCCGTCGGGTAAAAGACGGCGGTTTGGGACTCGGCCATCTGTTTTTACGGCAGGTGGTCAACCGGTTTTTGTTTTTTCGGGATGCTTCGGACCCTTTCTTACGCACCGTCTGCCAAGTTAGGCTACGGCGCCTACTGCCGGAGTTTGTTGTCTCCACCGAAGAAGCTACGGGTGGGATTTTCGGTTATTACAGGGAGGTCGTCGCTAGTGTAAGACTTCTTTCAGTGCGTTTTTTTAATGAATACTTGTCCACTGTAAAACGAAAAAAGCTGTATCGCGATTTATGTGACATTGTTTTGCCACAACCCTTGTACAGAACCTTATACAGTGGAGGTCCGGGCAGAGATGTCTTGAAGAGAGTAAAGAAAATGCAGGTGTCGCCAGGAGCTAAGACATTTTTCTTTAAATTACACACCGGAACATTATCAGTAAAGAAGTTTTTGGAGGAAAGGGATTTTTTTTTTTTACCGTGGGGGGCGCACTGTTTAATCTGCAAGCAGCCGGAAACAATAGACCATGTTTTTTTGCATTGTTGGGAAGGGGTTTATTTCTGGGATGTTTTGCAACGTACGATAAAGAAAGAATTTCCACTAGACTCCCACGGCATCCGGTATTTAAGCATTGATAATGAAGATGGCGTTCCGTATGATTTAATCATGCTCATGGGCCTCCACTCTATATGGCGCTCCAGAATGGCGGGCTATCACTGCGACAGGGATGCTCGACCCGCTAGAATATACTCTCGAGAAAGTGTGAATTGGTTTATTGCCATACAGAAAGTGGCTGCTGAACCTCCCGAATGGCTCTCAAGGGTAGAGCCTTTGCTGTCGTTGCGGGAGTTTTAATGCACTGAAACGAAGCCAGCCTGACATTGGCTGATGATGACCTTCCAATATGTACTTTGTTTTGTGTTATTCGTGTTGTGTTCTTGTGAAATGGTATGAACCAAAGCCAGGAAATAAAGAAAAAAAAAAAAGAACTCGTGGCTGAGTGGTAGCGTCTCCGTCTCACACTCCGGAGACCCTGGTTCGATTCCCACCCAACCCATCTTGGAAGTTGCTTTTTATTTATGAAGTGCATGCCGGGATTTATCGTTCACGGACAACGCCGCCGACGCTGACGGCACCGGCTTTTCGGCGACACGAGCTCCTTAACGCTGCCGCGTTAAAATGCAGGCCGTCATTGCACCCTCCACCGCTTCGGTGGTGGACGACGGCTGTAGTTGCGGCGCGCACCTTTCTTTCTCTCTTCCTTTTCTTTCTTCTCTGTTCTTTTCTTCTGTCTGCACGAGGCAGCGGAAGTGGCTCAGGTACAGAGCCAGTAGCAGGCCCGTGCATTTTCTTTTCCTTCTTCCTACAGCCACAACAACAACAACAACAGGTCAACGCCGCTTGCGACGGGGACTAGCGTGCCACCGAATATTTTTCTGTTGTAGGCCGTCAATGCCTACACCTCAATGCCACCGCTTAGGTGGTGGACGACGACTGTTGAGGCGCGCGTCTTTCTCTCCATCTTCTTTTTCTTCTCTACTTTCTCTCTTCTGTCCGCACACTAGAGCTCCTCTTTCTCTTTTTCCACTTTCACTTCCACCTTCCTTCCTTCCTTTACGGTGCGGTTGAGGTGTCCACAGCAAACAAGTGAGACAGCTACCGCGCCTTTCCCTTCCTATAAATCAATCAAGGCAGCGGAGGTTGCTCAACTACAGAGCCAGTAGCAGGCCCGCGCATTTTCTTTTCCTTCTTCCTACAGCCACAACAATCAGCAGAGGGTGGCGGTTCGACTACGTCACACATTTAAAGCTCCAATAGATTATCGGTTTTGTGCGCAATAATCAAACGAATAGTTTAGCCCCGGTCCGAACCTCTGACCTTAGCGGGTACGTCATCTTGGATTGCTAAGGTGGCACACCACCACAATGAACACTACATCAGAATTTGAAGCCACGGACAGACAGAACAGTATTAATATGTGGGAATCCAGGGCGCGCCTGCCCCCGGATACCCGCAAGACACTGCAACTGTATGTCCCTAAAGCTCATAACACTGGCAGCCAGGAAGATGACGATGGTCGCATGGCCGCGTCCTCCGAGCGCGGCAAGGCATCCCAGACCTCCCAGGTCTTGAAGGCCTGCGGGGCCACAAGGAAGGCCACCGAGTAGAGGTGGAGGATGTGCAAGGAAGAGGTAAATGTTTAAAAAAAACTGATTGACTTATAGGAAAAGAAACCTGCGGGTAACTGTCTCACTTGTTTTATGTGGACACCTCAACCGCGCCGTAAGGGAAGGGAGGAAGGTGGGAGTGAAAGTGGAAAGAGAGAAAAGAAGCCGTAGTGCAGGGCTACGGAATAATTTCGACCATCTGGGGATCCTTAACGTGCGCTGACATCGCACAGCACACAAGAGGTAAATGGTTCTGCGTATTGGTACTGGCCGAAGTAAGGAAGGAGGGATGGCAGTGGGGTAAGGTAAGGGGCTAGGAAAGTGGATGTGTTTGCAGTGTGCGCCGCAGTGCTGCGTGTTAACGTCTAGAGGGGGGTTGGGAGGGAGGCAGAGCTGGCTCGAGGCTCTGTAGGCCTCCATTAGCTCGCTGAACGAGATTATGCACTCTTTCGTGTATCGCAGATTAGAGGGTATACCTGAGTCTGGTTTAAAGAACCTCACTATATTGGTTGGCAGCCTCGTTTCCAGAATTCGCAGAGAGCGCTGGCCCCAATATCGGCTCCAAGTGGTGGGGTGGAGGTTATATCGGGTGAGCCCTAGTATTCTAAAAACAGGGACATGGACTCGACTTCGTGCATTATTTAAAATCGTAGTTTTCGAATCTCTTGAAATGGTGGGCTTCATGATGGGTTATGGCTATTGCAATAGCGATTTCCTCTTCAGCTTATGGGGAGGTTTCTGGGGGGTGGGGTAGTGTGATGAGGGTGGGTGAGGAGAAATTAATCATGGCTGCGGTCGCTTCGTCACCCGAGCATGCAACGTCTACTCGTACGGCGTCCGACTCAGCGCCGTATTTTTGGAGGAGTGCCTTTGCAAGTGCACTTGGAAAAATATGCATCTATCCTACTACGTCCAACGCATCTGATGGATCTATATTTTTCGGGAGTGACTTGACAACCAGTTCTCGTGGATGTGTCGAGCGATACGGAGAAGGGTTGGGTCGTTAACCGGTATCCCGATTTTAAAGGAGTCTAGGATATATCCTCCAGGGAAGGTTTGCGTGAGTATGATAGGTATAGGCGCGTTGCTTAGCCAACCGCTCTTGCCTTTCTTCATCTGTCTCCTCGGCACAGCGCCGGCGTTTGTGCGCAGCACGTCGCTCCAGCGACGCCTTGTACAACTCCTCAGACATGACTAAGCGGAGTGCGCCTGCGGCGCCCCGTTTATCCTCTCCTAGCGAGCGCCCTCACGCGGCGAGCCGAGGAGGCCGTCACGTGGTGAACAATTTGGTATTTGGATTTGTGACTCTATCGTGTTTGATCTGTGTGGTAAAGCCTCTGTGTTATTGATTACCTCTGTAATTGCATGCTTAGCGTTTGTTTTTCTGTGAACCTCTCGCCTGTGCAATTTTAGTATTTGTGTATTCCTCTGTATAGTATCTTGCTGTGTATAAAGTGTGTTTTGTTTGTTACTTCTGACTCCTACTATAGTGCCTAGCTCCTACCCTTACTCTGGCTTGAACCGGCGACCGCTAGGCACCAAACGGCCACCCCCTGCTGTCACTACACGGTAGTTTAATTCCGGCTGAGCTTGCCACGCAGGTCGAGGGCATCTCCTTTGCGACCGGAACAGCTACCCCCCCTCACTCTAAGGGTGTCTGGGAGTATGCGCACCGTTAAGGGCGCATCGTTAATAATACCTCTTAATTAATAACGGGTGACAGTTGGCAACTACTGCCAGCCCGTGTGTCACGTGGGGTGCGACGTCACAGCGTCACGTGGGTAAGACGTAACTGCGGCCAGGTCACGCGAAGGCATGAAAGTGGGAGTAGTGTTGCTTTCGCAATAAAAATTCCAAAAATGTCGGGCAGCTATAATGATTTCTAATTCTAATGCAGTATCGCAGTCGCCTCACAATTTTTCCACGATACTGCTGCTACTGGTACTGGTCTCACTAAACGGCTGAAGAAAGTCATTGCCCTTCTCGTTCATGCAATCACATACTTCACGGTCTATGTATCTGTGCTGTAATGAAGAACTAACCTGATGAATCATCTACGTGCACGAAGATTACATATCAGAGGCCTGCAGTGCAAAGTCTAAAGGCAGGACCCGTGCATGCATGATATCTATTCCAACCTCAACACAACATCACGCCTAAATGACAGAAATAGGCACGCTCTTTCACGTTTATAGTAAGTTTAAAAAGCATTTTACATTCAAACTTTTGTCACTAACTCGATATATAATATGTTGGATTATTAGAAGGCAGATAGAAAGACTTCACAGGGTATATCAATAGATGGGCTTTCAGCACTGATTCTAGAGATCGATAATTGAAATGTTAACAACGGAAGTTCTTTTTCTTATTGCCATGGTGCGTGTTGCTTCCCCTGATATGCCAGCTATGAAAGATGCTGCGAAAGGAAGATGACAAGAGTAAAGACAGGTACGCGCAAAATAGATTGTAAACAAAACTGACAAGTGCTCAACATTGCCTTTGCTCGCGTAATAAACGAATAGAATCAAACGCACTAATCTCAGTGAGAACATTTTTTTCCGGTTTTTCAAAAACGTGGGGAGAAAAAACGGGGATACCTAAGCTACGCCGGTAAAGATACGGTTTAAGTGAAAGTTTATTAGATTGAACATATTTACAAAATGCCTAAAAATACAGACGAGGGTCCCATAGTCATAAGACTGCACCGGGACCCTCAATTGATAGCATTTCGCCCACACGTGCCACGCGTTTTGACTTTTTTTAGTTTTGCATTTAATAATGTTTCTTACATTCCTTTGTTTTTTTATTTTGGTTTTTACACACCGATACATAGCATAAAAAACATTGCCTTTCCATCCTCAGCAGTTTAACATTGAACGCAGACTTTAATATTCAATTATTTCAGTTCATTTATTCAATAAATAATCTTACTAATTTGATGAACTTCTCCTCGCCTATCACGCACCTATGAATGACCAATCGGTAGTACAACAAATTACCACCATAGGATTTTTTATGCAGGCATTGATTATTTCTCACAAGTGGCGCCGACAACTACAGCTACTACTATGTGTACTAAGACGCTGACGGATTTTCGACTGAATGAGCTGTATAATCCCTCGCTTAAATTGCCCTCGCGCAATTTTGTTGTGTCAACGAAACATAGGGCAAGGATATCCAGCACCGCGAAAGACTAAATACTGCAGACGTTGTTGCATTTCCTTTCGTAATTGAAAAAATATCCAGAGGCGATTTCAAATGTTTAAGCAATGCACACAATATACAAAGTAAACTTTACAACACCTAAGAAATGGACACCTGAGCGAAATGTGAAGAACCTTTCTGAATATCACATATGAGGTCCACGCCAGTCGAGGCCGGAGTGTAAACGCTGGTGCAGGCAGGCTGTTTTTCTTCACTACCATGCCGTATACTGCACGGGTACTATTTGCCGGCACAATGACGGGCTTTTGTCTTCATTGAGGCGGTGGGGAATGCACCAGAGCAAATATCCATCTTCATTTCTTCGCCTTTGTAACTACTCATTCAAAGACAGCCCAACACTGCTTACGTCGGTGTGATTTAATCCTAATGCCTGATCGCTTCGCTGCCTACTCGACCGCAGTGAGGAAACACGTTTCCAACCAGCTGGATCCAAAAGATGCACACTGCACTGTCCGCACATGCTAACAAATACAGTTTCGATGGACAAAGCTTTCGTTGTAATAAAGTACTAAATACGAGCGTACGCGCACGAAAGGACATGGGCCACGGCAGAAGGCTACTGGTAAGCTATAGGTGGCTAGGTCACAAATGATGCTGCAGATGTGTCAATATTTTCCCCGACCACAGCCCTTTCTTCACCTGAGTACTGACTAGAACTTCCTATCCAGGCGGCGTGCTCATACTCAGTGTAGCACCTATTTCTATGCGCCTTCGTAAGTATGTGATCTGCTGTTCTGATAGACAGCTGTAGCGTCAGCTGAAGGGCAGAACCATATATTGAGCCCAAAACCATTTCCTGGTATTCGCTGGTGCCATGGTTAGCAAACCACAAACCACTATAGTTCTGGTCGGTACGTGCACACTGCCAACGGACAGCAGAACTTCAGAAGCTGAGGACATTCATTTTGTTTTCCTAGCAAATAGTCAGACCGTGGGGTTTCTTACATGCGTCCTTGTTTTCCGATACCTCACGCAGGATTGTTTCGCCCTTAGCACTAAGAATTACTAAATTAAAAATAAATGTTCGACAGCGACCTGCTTCTACCACTCAGAATATTGTTTTCAGCCCCCCCCCCCCCCCCTCTTCCCCCGCACTTTTGCAACGTATGTCATGCTAACCGAAAATAACGTCGTGATAAATTTTCAGAACTATATGACGATTGCATCTAGCTTTTGAGATTGTGTACGCGCATGTGGTCCACGCATCCCATTTTGCTCGCGACACAAAAAAGTTTAGGCGATCTCTGAATTTAGTGAAAGCTTCTTTGAGCTCATACATAAAAAATGTGGTTTACGTGGATAAATAGGGCGCGGTAGTCTATCGGACAAACCGACTTATTTTTCGCAAGTTTCTCCAACTCGTGCGTTTTTTGCTTTCGCATGTGTGTGCGCGTGCGTGTGTGTGTGTGTGTGTGGGGGGGGGGGGGGTACTCTAGCATATATGCTAGGCGCATGCTTAAGCATATGTACTAATGCAAAGCTGTGCTCTGCTGCTTCAACTGCAGTCATGCCTTCCGTGTCACAAACGGACTTGCTGCCTGTTCTGACAGGACGACACTATATATGCATGCGATTCCTAATGTCATTGTCCTTATCACTATTCAGGCACTATATAAGTGTTTATTTAAAACATACATTGTATTCTGCTTATGTTTGCGCACCCCTGAGCCACTTATGAAAAGGTAAAGAACATCTCAGTAGCGCTAGAAGCAAAACATTGTGCGTATTTCGTAACTACGCCGACCGCAGACATGTCGGTCGACACATCGGACTACGTCAGCGTTAAAGGAGTTATCTCTGCTACTTTCGCCTTGCCACCTATTCCTAGTGTCATAATCTCTTAAGCGCAACGGTGAGGATCTGTAAGGGTGCTCGTCTCCCCAATGGCACTTTATTTTTAAACAACGGCTCTAAAATACCGAAGGGGAAACTGCAAAATTTTGAAATACGCTCAAAGAAGAAACTGTGGCTTTGAATCTCCTGCGTTGTCCTTTCTGGTTTCCACTTTACGCTTTACGGCTCTCGCTTCCAAGGGACACCTAGAAGTAATAGCCAGAATGTGCGAACGCCTACCCCCACTAATATTGAATGCCTTTTGGTTTTCGCGTTTTGTCGGATATAGTTAATGACAGCGATTGCTTTCTCTTGGAGGAAACGACGACAAGAGCACAGACTCGCCTAACAAAGTGGGCTCTAATTATGAATTCAATTCCCTCGACAAAAAAACATCCCTTACTGTCGTACAAACATTACTTCGCCCAAAAATTGCCTTTTATCGATTTTTACTGAAAACTAAGTTTGAATGTAGGTTTCCTCACTGTCCCTTTAAAGCTTTCCGGTATTTTTGTCATCCCTCCTCCATAGGAAAAAAAAAGCTGGCATATTGAAATTTATTGTGACAAGTGCGTGTTATGGTTTCCTGTTTCCGCCCAAATGTACTGATCTTTTCTGCTCACCTTCTAAAACGCGGCGACCTCCAGCTATTTCCTTTCTAAGCAGTGAGCGATGTTGCGACGGATATGAAGGGCTTGGTGATTTGTCCATCCTGAGTACATAAGAGACCGGTTTCTCTCCATTTTCCGCCATTTTTACTTGTCCTTAAATTAGCAGAACTAGTGCAAACAAAGTAGGTAGGAAATCGATATCACGTGGACACGTTAAACAGCCTGTATCAGTTGTCAGGAAACTGCCACATGTAATTCAACCGCTCGCGGCAGTTGAACTCCAGTGTGATTAACACGTGTTCCGGGCCGATCGCTCAGCGAACGGATATCCTGCGTCTGTGAAAACAAACTTTTACGGCACAATAAACTGTATCAATCCAGCCCGCAGTGTCAGCTAAATGTGTCTTTCCGGAAGCATGTAACAGCTTGAAAGGCACGCGTGCGGCCTGTCTATGTAGTACGTTGCGATGCGCAACTGTGCAGTGAACTCGCTCGCCAGCGGCACATAGTTAGGGCATTACAATTAGGGGCATGAATTTTGTTCATGCGTTTTTGCATCACTGTAGTGGTTCTCAAAGGTTTTGCCTCAATGTACCCCAACCGCCAACAATATATGCTACGAACGTCCCTCCTCTTCACCGCTGTAACAATTAGGCAATGTTGCTTGTGACTGGACCCGTCTTGATTTTTCAGTAGTTTATTTCACTTCTGGTAAGCATTTGTTTGTCGTCTTGGTTTTTGTGAAAAATTCTCACTATTAAATGCCGATCCCTCGTTCAAATCCAGAATATTAACCCCCCTAAAAATGCAGTACACTACAACCAAAAGGCAAGCGTTCCTTCTCATTCGCATACTTGCCCAAAAACAATGGTAGACCGGATCGGCTGCGCACCGAATAACGAGACGGTTCGCCCGGATTTTTATTCATTAGCTCCCACTTTTTTGTCAGGCGAGAACTTGGTGAAGGCGTGTTTTCTACTTCGGCGCATATAGGTGTTTCAGCCCAAATGGGCACGCCAGTTTCAGAACTTCGCCCCGACGCCTTGTTTTGTTGTTTGTTTTGCGTTGGCTTGGCTAACTTGGATGCCCGGCCCGGGTCTTCAGCCAACACCCCCACCCCCTCTCCCAAGACACATCAACATGCACACGCGCACACACGCACGCTCACAGAGGGCAAAAGAAGGCAAAGGACAAAAATGTTTTTTCTCCTCCTCCTCGTAACAAGTGTCGCCTTCTGCACCATGGCCTTTATATACATTTTCCCCGGCGCTTTAGATACGTATACGGTAGAACACCGAACTTATAATATAGACGTAGACAGGTAAAACATAATCCTCGCATACAAGAAGACAATGGTTCGAGTCACAGTGCCGCGCAATTCTCCACCGGAATAACAAAAAACAAGATCCGCGTGTCAATGAAATTGCATAAACAGGTTTGGAAAGCGACATGATGCCGGCGAACACTTCCATCAACGCAATCCCTCACCAGAACAGGAGTTGGTCATCCTGGTGCAGTAATTGGTCACAACCTCCCATGAACAGTCAAATAAAACGTCGGCCTTCCGTCACCAGCGACTGTGGAACAACTGACCACGGCGGCGGTCAGACGTCTGATGCCGCGGGGGGTGCTAAGAATTTTTGACTCCTCACAGACCGCCATTAGAAACTGACACTGACCACGCGTAACGCTAAACCCCTAGCTAGTGAGGCTACTTTAGCAGTTCAGTTAAAGGAACAAGAGGGTATAAAATGGGATATCATAGAGGCTTAGTGAGGTTAGGAGGCCGAATGAGGCATATACTCTACTCAAGGACGGGCAGGTGCTATATTATCGAGGTTTACCAGAGAGTTGAGAATTGGGAGTAGGTTTCCTTGTCAATAAAAATATAGCTGGTAATATAGGTGAATTCTATAGTAATAATGAGAGGGTGTCAGGCACTATAATTAAGCCTAATAAGCGATATAAACTGAAGGTTGTACAAGCATACACGCCTACATGTAGTCATGATGACCTGGCAGTTGAAAGCTTCTCGTAGAATTGGCAATGGGGAAATTAAGAACACAGTATACAGTTCTGATGGGCGACTTCAATGCTAAGTCAAACAGAAAGGAAGCTGGAGCCCAAGCAGTTTACAACTATGGTAATGGGTAAAGGAATATCAGGGAGGAGGTATTATTTGAGTTTTCGAAACGAAATAAATTGCGAGTCATGAATACCTTGTTCAGCAAACAGAAGAACCAGACGTAGACATGAAAAAGCCCTAATGGGAAGACTAAGAATAAAATAGGCTTTATTCTCTGTTCTAACCCTGTAATTGTGCAGGATGTAGAGGTAAGCGGAAAGGTTCGATGCAGCGACCACCGGGTGGAAAAGACTCGAATTAATCTGGAATCGAAAAGGGAACGGAATAAACAAGTGAGAAAGAAGTCCGTCAACGAATTAGCGGTAAGCGGATAAGTATAAGAATTCAGGCTCTCGCTGTAGAACAGATATTCAGCGCTAGCCGTGTAAGCCCACCTTAGCCTAGAGTCAATCAATAATTTCAGAAACATCACTACTGAGTGCGCGGTAGAATTGTTAGCGATGATACCAGTAAGTTGTCAAAGGAGACGAAATATTTGATGAAGAAACACCAAAGAATGAACGCCTCCAACACAAAATACCACATAGAACAGGCAGAGATTTCAAAGCTAATCTACAACCACAAGGTGGCCGACATAAGGAAGTATAACCGGGGGAGGAATTAAGCATACTCTAAAGAACGGGTGTAGCCTGAAAGCGCTAAAGAGCAAATAAGGCGTATGCACTGAAGGACAAGGCGGGAAATGTCATTATTAACATGGACATGATAATCAACGTAGCTCAGTTCTATACGAGTCCTTACGGTAGCCAACGTCATCATCATAATCAGCCTGACTACACCCACTGCCGGGCGAAGGCCTCTCCCATATTTCGACAAATAGCCCGGTTCTGTGCTAGCTGCATCCACTTGACCCCTGCGAATTTCTTAACCTCATCCGCCCACCTAACTTTCTGCCGCCCCCTGCTACGTTTTCTTCCCTTGGAATAGAGTTTGTTACCCTAAGCGACCATCGGTTATCCTCTCTTCGCACTACATGTCCTGCCCATGCCGATTTCTTCTTCTTGATTTCAACTACAATGTCAGTCACGTGAGTTATTTCTCTGACCAACTCTGCATGCTTCCTATCTCTTAATGTTATCCCTACAATTTTTCGTTCCTTAGCCCCATGCATAGTCCTCAACTTAATGTAGAACCCTCTTGGTTAGCCTCCACGTTTCCGCCCCATAGGTGAGTACAGGTAAGATGCAACTCTAGTATGCTTTCCTCTTGAGCGATACTGGTAAGCTGCTAGTCATAATCTGCGAGAGCTTGCCAAATGCTTTCCATCCCAATCTTATTCTTGTTATTTCCTTTTCATGGTCCGGATTCGCGGTTACTACCTGTCCTAAGCAGGCATATTCGATTACTACTTCCAGTGCTTCACTACTTAACGTAAACTGCTGTTCCTTCCCGAGGCTGTGGAACATTACCTTCGTCTTCTGCATATTGATTTTCAATCCTACCTTTCTATTTTGCCTGTCTAGGTCACCAATCATTCTTTGCAGTTCATCTCCTGGGTAACTGAGGAAGGAAATGTCATCAGCGAATCGCAGATTACTGGGGTAGTCTCTATCTACCCTTATTACTATCTGCTCCCATTCCAAATCACTGAATACTTCCTCTAAGCAAGCTGTGAATAGTACTGGGGAGATCGTGTCTCCTTGCCTGGCATCTTTCCCTATGAAAATTTTGCTACTCTCTTTATTAGAACAATGGTTGCTGTGCAGCCAGTATATACCTATATCTTTCAGCACTTTCACGTACGGCTCGTCTACCCCCTGATTTTGCAAGCCCTTCATCACATCCGAGGTTTCTACCGAGTCAAATGCTTCTTCGTAATCAATGAGTGCTATGTATAAGGGTTGGTTATATTCCTAACGTTTTTCTATCACTTGGTTTTTGGTATGAATATGATCGATAGTAGTGTACCGTTTCCAAAAAACTGCTTGATAGTTTGCTTGATTGTAGTCTAAGGTTGTCCTGATTCTATTAGCGATTACCTTAGTAAATACCTTATACGTAACAGACAGTAAGCTGATTGGTCTGTAATTTTTAAGGTCCTTAGAGTCTCCTTTCTTATGAATGAGGATAATGTTTGCATTCTTCCGAGGCTCCGGTACCGTCTATGACGCCAGGCACTGCGTATACAGGGTGGCCAGTTTTTCTAGCATGGTATCCCCCCCCCCCCCCCCGTCCCTTAACAAATCTATTGTTATTTGATCCTCTCCAGCTGCTTTCTGTCTTTTCATAGTTTCTGTTGCTTTCTTAACCTACGGTCCCGACTACTTTGGCTACTGTAGAGATGAGTATAGAACTCCTCGGCTATTCTGACTATCTAGTCCATATTCGTTATGACGTGGCTCCACTTGTCCCTTAGCGCATACGTCTGATTTTTGCCTATGCTCAATTTTTTCGTCACCGCTTTAAGGCTTCCCCCGTTCTTTACAGCATGCTCAATTTTCTACTTGTTATACATATCGGCCGCTTTGCGCTTATTGATTAGCTTTGATATCTTTGCTAATTCTATCTGGTCTGTTGGATTGGAGGCTTTCATATTTTGGCGTTTCTTAATCGAATCTTTCGCCTCTCTAGACAGCTTACTGGTATCCTCTTTAATTATTCTAACGCCTACTTCTACAGCACGAACAGTAAGCAGTCTAATATCATCGTATTGAGATATGTGGCGCAAACAAACACAAACACAGGAGAAGATAAACACCACACGCGCACACTACCAACTGTATGAAGAACCGGAAAACACTTCCTCTTCTACACTCAGGTACGTCTCAACTTCCTCTTTTTCTCATTTTCCTCTTCTTTGCCAAGGGGAAAATGGCACTCTCCTCCTCGCAGACCATAACCTTGTCCAAACATGGCGTTGACCAATCTCCTTCTTCGTTGAGTTTACGTAGAAAAGAATTTAATTTTATTGAGCAATCCTTCTGAGTTATGCAAAGAACGAGATGTTGGCAAGATAAAGTTTCTCAATACATAGGGACTACTTAAGTTATGGGGTGTAGATGGACATGTTCTACTGTATATGTGTAGTGGTCTTTTTAGTGTATGACTTGTGACTTTGTGGTGATATTTGCCTGTCCAGCGTGGTAGGAGTTACTGGGGTAAGCAGAGGTGTGGATTGATGTTGATGTTTAACGTTGATGTTTTGTTTTTTAGAATAGTTACAAGATGAACCCTGTACCAGTATTTCTGTTTTATATTATTGTATTATCGACCAATGTATTATGTCACGGTTGTTCCCCCCCTTATGTAATGCCCTAACAAAAGGGCCCTTAAGGGTAAATAAATGATGATGATGATGATGACAAGACAGTATAGAATTTGTGACTGTCATGTTTGGTTGATGTTTTCGGGCTGAGAGGAAGAAAGTGTCACTATCCCCTTTGGGAAAAAAGAGGAAGAATAGAAGAAGAGGAAGAAGAGATTGGTCACCGCCATGTTTGGACAAGGTTATGGTCTGCGAGGAAGAGAGTGCCATTTTCCCCTTGGCAAAGAAGAGGAAAATGAGAAAAAGAGGAAGTTGAGACGTACCTGAGTGTAGAAGAGGAAGTGTTTTCCGGTTCTTCTTACAGTTGGTAGTGTGAGCGTGTGGTGTGTATCTTCTCCTGTGTTTGTGTTTGTTTGCGCCACATATCTGAATACGATGATGCACCAACTAGCCCCTCAAGCCGTTATTTTTTTAAGCAGTCTAAAATTATTGTTTATTGCTTCTGGGGTAATGTCGCCATCCTCAGAGCTGAATATCTGTTCTGTGAGCGAGATACTGAACTCATCTGCCCTCGCCCTGACCCCTAATTCATTGATGGCCTTCTTTCTTACTAATCTGTTGCGTTCCTTTTTGAGATTTAGACTAATTCGAGATCTCACCAGCCTGTGGTCACTGCATCACACTTTCCCGATTTCCTCTACATCTCGCATAATGGCGGGGGTTGAACACAGTATGAAGTCAATTTCGTTTTAGTCTCCCCGTTAGGACGTTTTCATGTCTAATTCCGGTTCTTCCGTTTACTGAAGCAGGTATGCATAATTCTTAAGTTATGGCGCTCTGCAAACTCAACTAGTAACTCCCCGTTGCTTTTCCTAAAACCAATGCCATAGTCACCCACTGCCTGGTCGCCTGCCTGCTTTTTCTCCACTTTTGCATTGAAGTCTACCATTAGTACAGTATACTGCGTCTTTCCTTTGCGTATTGCCAATTCTACGTCTTCGTAGAAGCTCACCATAACTTTATGTAGGTGCATAGGCCTGTACAACCTTCAGTTTATGCCGCTTATTAGGCCTAATTACGATGCCTGTCACCTTCTCAATAACACTATGGAGTTCATCTATATTACCCGCTATATACTTATTGACAAGGAAACCTACTCCTAGTTCTCGCCTCTCCGGTAAACCTCGATAACACAGTACATGCCCATCCTTCAGTACAGTATAAGTACAGTATTCGGCCTCCTAACTTCGCTAAGTCCTATGACATCCCATTTTATACCCCCTAGTTCCTCTAACAGCACTCCTAACCTAGTTTCGCTAACTAGGGTTCTAGCGGTAAAAGTTGCCGGGGTCAGTTTTCAATGGCGGCCTGTCCAGCGGAGCCAGAAATTCTTAGCACCCCCTGCTGCGTCACAGGTCTGACCGCCGCCGTGATCAGTTGTTCCGCAGCCGCTGGTGACTCAGAGCCGGGGTTTTAAAGAACTAATCATGGGAGGCTGCGGCCAATTACTGCATCAGGGTGGCCAACTTCTGTTCTGGTGAGGAAGTGCGTTGCCGGAGGTGTGCACCGGCATCAGGTCGCACTCTAAACCTCTTTATGCAATTCCATCGACACGCGAATTTTGTTTTTCTTATCCGGTGGAGAATTGCGCGGCACCAGGATTCGAACCAAGGTGCTCTTGCATGCGAGGCGGATGTTAAGAAAGCCGTTAGGCAATGAGACGAGCTCGCGCCAGTGCTATTTACAGCTTACTTAGAGAGTGTATTCAAGGACATGGAATGTGAGCAATCAGGCATCAGGGTCGATGGAGTATATATCAGTAACGTGCGGTTCGCTGATAACATTGATTTGTTAAGTTACTCAGGGGACGAACGGCAACCAATAAGTAATAATCTACACAGAGAGGCAGATAGGCACGCCTAAACTCAATATGGAGAAGACTAAGGTAATGCTGAACAGCCTGGGAAACGCATAGCAGATTTAAATAGGTAACAAAGCGCTGGAAGTGATAAGTGAATATGTCTACTCAGGCCAGGTACTGACAGACCCGGACCACGAAAAGGAGATAAGTAGGTGAATACAACAGGAATGGAGAGCATTTGGACGGTACTCAAACATTATTACTAGCAGCTTATTGGTAGCACTCTGGAGGAAAGTACTTGCCTAGCGGTACTCGCCTATAGAGCTGAATCATGGTTAATGAAAAGCGTTTGTACTGATCTGGAGGCAACGCAGAGGGCTATGGAACACAAAATTGGTGCAACGTTAAGCGATGGGTGAAAGGTTGGTGTAACGTTAAGCACGTAAAGTGGGTCAGAAATAACTCGAGTTAATGAGATTCTAGTGGAAACAAAAAAGAAATTGACATGGCAGGGCATGTAGTTCGTAGAGAGGACAAGCGATGGTGGCTTAGGGTAACAAACTGGATTGCAAGGGAAGGAACGCGTAGCAGGGGGAGGCAGAAAGTTAGGTGGGCGGATTAGGTTAAGACGTCCGCAGGTGTCAAGTGGATGCAGCTAGCACATGAGCAGGTCTACTGGAGCACAATGGGAGAGACCTTTGGCCTGCAGTGGGCATAGTACGGTTGATGGTGATGAACAGCGAACAACTTCGCACGCTGCCAATTTCGCCGGGCGAATTGCCACCAGCGTCAAAAGATGATAAGTCGGCCGCGCACAGCACCACTCTACAATGGTATGGAAGGCACTGATATGGAATGGAAGGCACCCTGTGGTATGGAAGGCACCGATGCTGACGCTGCAAAAATGTGAAAAGGGCTAAGATAAGGAAAGATAACAATCAAAAATGTGTGTCAGCAAACTAGCCACTGTACCCAGTCTACACTTAGCTAAAGGAGAGGGCGAAGTGAAGGGGAAAGGGGGGGGGAGGCAGCCATGTGGTATCTCGCGTAACCCCTGGAATCCGCTGAACCATAGTTGCGAACCCCTACCCTACACACTAGTGACTTAATCCTTCCGGCTGCCCTTACCTACTTCCTTCCCAATCTTTGATTTCTCCTTCATACCTTCCACTCCCTCACTTTTATTCCCCCGAAAGCAGACCACGTGTTTGAATAGTACATGGCAGCTGCCTTCGACAAACGCCCACGTTTTCCCTCCTCGTTTTCATTCATTTACAAAAAACAAAAACTACTAACACTGTTTGGTATGTTTTATAAGATACCTTTTCTCACGACTTACACTTTGTCTCATCATATCGCTTGCGAAGATAAGCGATGGTCGCTTAGGGTAGCAGACCAAGGGAATGCAAGCTTATCAGAGAGTGGCAGAAAGTTAGGTGGGCACAGGAGTTTATGTAGTTCGCGGCCGTCATGTGATTGAAAATGTCACTGGACATGCTTAACTGGAGAGATGTGGAAAATGACTTTTCCCTGAAATGGGTGCACTTGGTCTTATGATGATGACCTTCGCCTCACACCTTTGGTTTATTAAGGCCTCTCTACATGCTGTGAAGAGGAAGAAGTGCACGGGGAACATTCTCCGCAGCTATACGTTACCACCTCCTGTGATGCCTGAAGAGAGTAACTACCAAGCCATAAAAGTTGAATCGCCCATCATCTCCCGGCTCCCTCCGCCAGCGAGACCCCGCCATCTTCAGCGGCATGGACGATCATGACGTCGAGGACTGACTGACATCCTGTGAGCGCATGACGCCCACAACAAATGGGACGCGGTAACTAAGCTAAGGAACGTGATTTTCTACCGCACCGGCGTACCAAATCTATGGTTTCGGAACCATGAAGCGCACATATCATCATGATCCGTGTTCAAAGCCAGCTTCTCTGAAGTTTTCGGCCGTCCGGCTGTGAGGAAACTGCGCTCTGAACATTGCTTGCGTGCTCGCGGTTTCAGCAGGTTGGCGAGAATTTCACGAGTTACATCAAGGACGTCGTCGACTTATGCATGCGCGTGAACGCACAGATGTCAGAGGCCGACAAAAGCAAACAAACAAGATCTGCAATGCATCGACGACGACGCCTTTCAGATGCTGACAGCTCGAGATATCCGCAACGTCGCGGAAGTTGTCACACTATGTCAAAGTTTCGATGAACTGCGCAAACAAAGGGCCATAAGTCGTGCGAACACCATGCACATTGATTCGCTTGCTGGCCTGACAGATTGAGGTGAACATTCTGCGCTCCTGCCACAAATCAAGAGCTTCATTCGGGAAGCAGTTGCTCGACAGCTCTCCCTTATGTCCTGCCATGAAGACCCTTTTTGCCAATTTGCGCCAGATTATTCGAGAACAGGTAGCTGAATCTCATTCTCCAGCCCCTCAATTCATGCCTGTCGCAGCCCCGTTGACATATGCGGCTGTTGCTGCCTAACCACTACCTACATATGCTCCGCCAAAACTTGCCTACATTCAGCCACCTCCTGGTCCTGCTAGAGAACCTGCGCAGTTTATTCGACCGGCTCCAAGACCATGCAATCGCGGGCGCACGACCGATAACTGGCCCATTTGTTACACTTGCGGTCTTTCTGGACATATTTCCCGCTATTGCCGAAACCGTATCTTAGTGTCAGCACCACCTACTCATGATTCTCGGTAACTGGGCGTTGACGCCTCAGTATTCCTCGCCTACAGAGCCTCCAGCCAGCCGTCATTTCTCTCCAGACCACTCAGCCATGTCCGACCGCCGTTCACCGTCGCCGCGACGCCGCTATATCTCTCCGATGCGACGTCGACAGAGCGCTTCACTTGAGGAAAACTAGAAGCCGCTGTTGCTGAGGCGAGAACTGCGACCCCGTTGAACTTCCCAAGTCGTCATCTGTCGCCAGCCAACCTTATTGAAGTTTTCGTCGAGGGTGTTCCTGTCATTTCTCTAATTGACACTGGGGCTGCGGTTTCGGTAATGGACGCAAAACTATGTAGCTCTTTAAAGAAAGTGAAGACGCCAATTGCGGGACTTTCGTTGCGAACGGCCAGCGCTCAGCATATCAAGCCTTTAGCAGCGTCCACCGCTCGAGTAGTATTCAAGAATCGCCTTTATATAATTGAGTTTCTCGTGCTGCCAAGTTGCTCACACGCTGAAAGTTTAGGCCGGGATTGCCTGTCGCGTCACGCTGCTATTATTGATTGTGCTCGCGCTGAGGTGGGGTTTTCGACTTTGCCCGATGCCTTACTAGACGCTGATTCATCGAATTCCTGTGCTAAAGCCTTTGTCGCCGAAGATATTGCCCTTCCTCCCTGTTCTTCTGTGCTTGTTCGTGTCGCCTGTGACTCTGTTAGCGATGACACTGTTCTCTTCACGCCAGTCCTACTTTCCTGCGCCGCTAGTGCATTCCATTGCCATACGCTGTGCTCGCTATTTCCGCTGGCCTTTCTATGTTATGGGTCTCTAATCCATTTAACTCCCCTACTCCTTTGCGCTATGGTGAATGCCTCGGCAGTATCCAGCCAATCGCATCTCTTCTCTGAGGAACCTGGCGACGCGCCGCACTCTGCCGTGACTGCGCTAGGCCCCCCTTCACCTGCGCCCGCAACCCCTCTCTACGGAGTTGTTCCTCCGCTCCATCGACGCCAATCTTCCTAAAGCGCAGTGCACTCAGATTTTGAACCTACTTCATCACGTTCGCCCCTCCTTCGACTCTCATCAAGGTTCTTGGGGTCAAACTTCTGCAGTCAACTATCGCATCGACACCGGCACCCACGCACCACTGCAAGAGCGCCCCTATCGTGTGTCTGCAACCGAACGCCTGGCTATTGAAGAGCAAGTCGACCTAATGCTCCAGAACGGCGTGATTCAGCCTTCAAGCAGCCCTTGGGCGTCACCTGTTGTCCTCGTAAAAAAGACGGTTTTATGCGCTTCTGTATCGATTATCGCCGCCTTAATAAGATTACGCGCTAGGACGTATATCCTCGCCCTCGCATCGATGACGCTCTCGATTTTTTGCCAGGAGCCGAGCTGTTTTCTTCTCTAGACTTACGTTCCAGGTACTGGCAAGATCCCCTGGAAGCGGCTGATCGCCCCAAAACTGCCTTTGTAACTTCCGACAGCTTGTACGAATTTACAGTTATGCGGCCTTTGTAATGCTCCGGCAACGTTATAACAGATGATGGACACCATTTTGCGTGGCCTAAAGTGAAAGACATGTCTCTGCTACCTCGCCGACATTGTCGTCTTTTCTCCTGACTTTGACATACACCTATACCGTCTGAAGCACGTTTTGACCTGACCTATCTGATACCGAACTGCAGCTGAATTTGAAAAAAAAAAATGTCTTTTTGCCGCCCGCCAGCTCACCATTATCGGCCACGTTCTCTCAAAAGAAGGTGTATCTCCAGACCCTGCCAAACTTCGTGCCGTAGCAGCCTTTCCCAAACCGACTTCCATCAAAGATCTACGTAGCTTCCTAGGACTCTGGTCTTTTTTCGCCACTTTATTAGAATTTTTGCTTCCATTACTGCTCCCTTGATGGAACTTCTGTCCGACAGTTTCGACCTTTCGTAGTAGTCGCCAACATGCGAAGATGCCTTCAATGCTTCACGCTTTATCCTCACGGCATCACCTGTCCTGCGTCACTTCGACCCCACAGCGCCTAACGAGGTCCACACGGACGGCACAAATCAGGCTATACTGAATACGTGGTCGCCTATGCTAGCCTACACTCACGAAGGCTGAATACAATTACTAGTTTACTAAAAGGGTGTTTAGCGATTATTTGGGCTCTTATTAAATTCCGCTCTTACCTCTATGGCCGCCCTTTTGAGGTAGTGACGGACCACCATGCGCTTTGCTGGCTTTCCTCACTGAATACCCGTCTGGCAAACTGACAAGATGGGCTCTTCGTCTTCAGGAGTATGATGTTCGCGTTGTTTACCACTCCGTCCTAAGCATCCCGACGCCGATGAACTTTCCCGCTGCCCCCTTACAGCTGAGGTCGCGAGCCTTTCCTCTTCCGACGATTCCCCGCCATCGCTTCACATCAATGACATGCCCTCAGCGCAGCGGCAAGATCTCTAGATAAATTCTCTCGCCGATTTTATCTCCAATCCTACGGCTCCTTCTCCATCGCGTGCTCTCCACCGCCATGCTTCCTACTTCGCCATTCAGTTAACCTCCTCTACCACCGCAACTACGGCGCAGATGGCCGCAAGAGGTTGCTAGCTATTCCCCGGCAGCTACGTTCGCAAATCTGACTATTCCCACTCTGACCCACAATCCGGTCACGCGGGCATGTTCAAGACATACACTCGTCTCCGGCTGCGTAACTACTGTACTCAAGTACGTTCACTCATGCCTCACTTGTGAACGTCGCAAGCCATCTCCTCAACGTTCTTTTGGAGAGTTGCTGCCGTTCCCTGCCCACCACGCCCTTTAGACCGCGTCGGCATTGATTTGTACGGGCCGCTTCCCTACACTGCTGCTGGCAACAGCTGGGTCATCGTAGCCGTTGATCATCTGACGAGGTATGCAGACACCGCCGCCCTTCCATCTGCCACAGCGTCAGAAGTAGCTTCCTTCATTTTGCAGCGATTTGTTATTCGCAACGGCGCACCTCGAGAGCTGCTCCGCGACAGAGGATGCTCTTTCTTGAATGACGTTGTGAGAGCCTTGCTCACCAAGTGCAACATTATTCACAAAACCACCTCCGCCTATCATCCCAAGATTAATGGCCTCACTGAGCGTTTCAATCGTACCCCTGGCGACATGTCTTCTATGTACGTCGCCTCCAACCACTCAAATTGGGACCTCGTCCTTCCGTGTGTCACGCTTACAATACCGCAAAGCAGTCTACTACTGGCTTCTCTCCTTTTTTTCTCCTCTACCGCCGTCACCCCTCTGCTACAATTGACACCATACTCCCGTGTCAGCCAGACATAGCCGAGTATACTCCTGCTTCTCAAGCCGCCCAGCATGCGGAAGAATGTCGACAAATTTCCCGCGCATTCACAGGTAACACCAAGTACCGCCATAAATCCAACCATGAAAACCAACAATCGACACCGGACTTCCCGCCTGGCGCTCTTGTGTGGCTGTGGATACCTTCCAATGCTCCTGAACTGTCTTCAAAATTTCTTGTTAAATACTATGACCCATAATCTGTTCTGGAGCGCACCTCTCCGAATAATTATGTGGTGGAACCTCTTACGCCGTCTCATAATCTACGCCGGCGCGGAAGTGAGGTTGTTCACGTCCAGCGCCTCAAACCCTAGTACGACCCTGCCGTCTTGCTCACGCCGTAAGTCACCAGCATGGCTCCTCTTCGTCCCGCAGGTAATCGGGAAGAGGAAGAAGTACTGCACGGTGAACATTCCAGTCAGTTGCATCGTGATCGCTGTGCTTGTTGGACCTTGCTGTGTTCGCTGTCGCTGATCTGCCCAGTCTGAGTACCTCACTAAACCCCCCTCTTACAATGCGAACAAAGCAGCCCTTGATAAAGAGCCTTAAAATATGGGAACAGTTGTAAGAGTCATTATTGCGCGTACTATGAGAGATGAGAACTACAAGTACACGATAGAGTTGCGTTACTGTGAGCTCAATGGAAGGTCCAGGACAACACCTGCTTCATAAACCTGTGCAGCTGGAGATTGTAGAACTGCATTTTCTTGAGAAAGTTTTCAGGAAGATCAGCTGTTTAGGATGTATTCGTCCAGCAGAGCTCACCACAGCCAAGAAACCTGAGTGCACATCCGTGATACCGAAAATGTGGCCTAGAACGTCTGCCTAGATTGCAGGCATCGACAAAACGTATAGTAGCGCATCTAGTGGGACAGTGCAACTTGGCCCTATATAACTATCCGGCTAAATAAAGGTTTCTTCTCTCTCTCTCTCTCTATCAAGCGCAGGAAGCGTGGCACCCCTACGAAGTGCTTGACAAGCTTCCGAAAAATTCTGGCGCTACACTTGAATTTGTTTAGTCGTCGGGAAGCTGCGGAATTATCCAGTTACATATGTCTTAACTGTTCTCACTTGTGGGATGACCTGCATATTCCAGCGGACCCCTTGTCCATTGGGGAATGGTGTCACAGAACAAATTTTGTTTCTGGACCCTCGTGCTTTTGTATTATCTTACCAGTTGTCTTATCCTTGATTATCTGTTATAGGTGAGAGTACAGTTCTTTTGCATCCACTGAAAAACTTACGGTAATGCTACGCTTTCACTTAAATGCCTTAACGACCTAGCTTGAGTCCCAAGGAAAGCGCCCGTCATCTGTCGTTCCACAAATAGTCATCTTGCATGCTACAAGCTATTCTGGTCAGGAATTTACTTAAAAAGGGTGGTCTTTCGTACGTCCTTAAAGAAATTAATCCTTCTTAGTGTACCGTTTCATTTTCTGTGACTAGACTTTGGGCCTAATACAGATGCATGTCTTGTAGATGTCGAATCACTGTTGGCTTTATAGCATTTTTCATGTTGCTTTCACTGAGTGTTTAGTCATAATTTCAATGGCGTTTTCTTGTAAATTTATTTTGGTAACGCTTTCATGTTTATAACTTGCGGGATGATCATTTGGCCATGGTCCTTTATATAGCTCACAGTGTTGTACACTGAAGACACATGAAACAGAGATTCGCCGCGCCGGGGTAGCGCAGTGGTTACGGCGCTCGACTTCTGTGCCCAAGCTAGTGGGATCGAATCCCGTCCTCGAAACGCCGGGAGGCGTTTCGATGGAGGCGAAACGAAGTGGCGTCCGTGTGCTGTGCCATGTCAATGCACGTAAAAAACCCCAGGTGGTCGAAATTTCCGGGATCCTCCGCTACGGTGTCTCGCATAGCCTGAGTCGCTTTGAGACGTTAAAGAGACACTAAAGACTAAATATGAAAAAGGGATTCAAGATGCCTTTTTATATTTAGACCCCAGAGGTTATGCGCCCATTCGATGGTTGAGCCGCTTCACCGTTGGCTTCGTTTCCGGTGTAACTGGGCGAAAGAGCATACCGAACCGAAGAGAATTTATTGAGAGAAAAAAGAGCCAGGACCGAAGATTATCAAGATCTGTCAAGCTAGCTGGTAGCGATCCATTTGTATCAGCAGGGCGCACACAGTCAGAAAAAAAAGGAGAGGCAGATAGGACAGAGTGCTACAAAAGAAGCGAAGAGTGCTTTGTAACTACATATACATACACACAAGCATTTCGCACATTCCTTACCTCAATATATCTAAAAAACGCTAAAATACCTGTGTTCAAATTTATCATTGTAGGATATCGTAATCCTCCATGGAATGTTTGTTACTGAAACGGTAAATTACAGATAGCCACGCCTTTGTCTCGATCAACTGCGTTTTCAGTTAATCGGTTAATTGACACGTGCTGCATCAAAAATTTCCTTCAGACCGTCAGCTCTACAGAATTGATTGCAGTATTTGGCGTGATTGCGCGTTATTTCTGGCTTTATTGCCTCGTGTGTTACATAGATAGCGCTACATATCGTGCACCTCATGTTTTATTTCGCCCGTGCAACAAATATCCCCGGCTTCATCGTCATGTTCAGACACGAGACTCTATGCACGAGACCACTAAACTGTCGCCGCCTATCATGCCTCGTGCGAAACTGTAACACTGCAGTAAACATCATCTTCATCAAGTTCCAATTGCAAACCACTCTCGGGCTGGACACTGAGCATTCTCGTCTTCATAAAATTCCATCTGCGCCACTCCTTCTTTTAGCTTTTGTAAATGCACCATACATCTCGCTAAATACAGAGACCGTGGCCGTGACAGACAAACTGCCAAGACCATTAAACAACGAGAAGCCAGAGTAGCACATTTGCGATAAGCGTATACCTAGCGCAGAGGCGAGCCAAGATCCAAACGGCAGCAGCAACTGCGGCTGCGGTCTGTGGCTAACGCTCTTGAATTTGGGTCAAGTATGGTTGATCCTCTATAGTACTCTTTTTCTTTATTTTCAAGATAACGCATATTATGCCTCGTCCTAAATTTCTGTTTTAATGACACCTTCAAATTCTGCGAACTAGGTGCACAAGACCGTTACAAAGGGCAATGTTCCCAGCACCGAACACCACAGCAGCATCCTTCCATCCGGTATGAGTTTGCTCATCGTAAATTTCAAGCCTGTTTTCTGCTCGGCTCACGCCCCGCCTCTTCCGTTCCACCTACCGGAAAGGGAAGAATTTATTTCTTCATGCTTAAACCAAAGGACACGGTTCCTGTCCCTCCAAGTTGTAACGCGGGGACTTCTAAAAACCTGGTCGCTTAGACATAGACGTATACCGAAAGCCATCCGGGGTGGTTTGCTTAGACACGTAGCCCTCCACAAACTCCACTGATACTCATGAACTGACGCCTTCGGCCACTGCACGTGTGAGGTATATATACAAAAAATACCAGGTGGGTGGCTGCTGCTTTTATTGCGCATGCATGATCAGCCATACGACGCTATTTATTCTGAACTGATTTGCTCTATTTTTGCCTTGTACTGCCGTTGCTGTTGTTTGTCATTACAGCCTGAGCAAGACTTCTTTATTTCTTTTGAGGGGGGGGGGGGGGGGGCGTGCTTTACCTATATATCAGATCCGCATATTTACCAATACTGGATCTTATTTTTTTGGATTATAAATATTGTTCGTAATATTATCCAGGACAAGATAATCAAACTAGGCAAAGAGTTTTACACGTATCTATGCAGTAGTCGAAAAAATCGGGACTATTATGAGAACCCAACTTGTTCACGACAATCGGAACTTCCTGTTGTTCCGAAGATTGACATAAACACTTATAAGCTATTACAAATAGGGGACAGCAGCTCATAAGGTCCCTGCAAGTTTGTGGGTGTATTGTGGGGAATATCACGCTATAAAACCTAGCCATCATCTATGCGAATGCCTCGCAGCAGCATACCTTGACAGCACCGCAATTTCAGAAAAATCTAACATTATCTACTTCTTGAGAAATGTTACGAGAATTACTTGAGACAAAAAAAATTACACAGGTTCAATGCTGCTGAACCGAGTGTGAATCGAGAGCTTTGGCTCCGAGCGACCGAGCGTTACATCGAACACAACCAGCGCTCCTATGAACGCATCAACTTTCACCGCTGTTTTAAGTCGTGGTGGTAAAGGTATTTATTGCATGTAAATGTGGGGGACACTTGTGCTCCACCTTTAAGGGTATGACGCGATAGCGTAGGCTACCAGCCCACATATAAAGCGCCGCTTTAACCAAGCCGTATGAACGTGTCTTGGTGGCCTATAGGGTAACGTGAATACCAGGGACCTGTGAGGCTTATTCTGACATAACGGTTTCATGTGAAACGAGAGACCCAAGTTGGCAGCTTTTGCCATGGTGCCGCGGTGCCACGCTGCCACGCCGCCACGCCGACGGTTTGAAAAACTACAGCAGTGTAGCCTTCACTACAAAACAGGCCGACGAGCATACTGTCCGTTACGCACGCACTTTAGAACCTCTATGCTTAGAAAGCTGGAATTTCGTGATGTTTTACAACCTTTTGCTAGGCTTGATGCTACTCCGCACTTGTTATGCGCTATTTATTTACTAAGGCAATCAGCAATAAAATCAGGGTGCCCTTAAAGTTCAGTCAACTAAAGGATCAGGCAGGCATTTTTTTTTGTAATGGCTATCTGTGATAGACGATATCTACAATATTATCCAGGTTATAGAGGGATGCTCGAGATATAAGCAATTGCTATACGTGACAATCGTTGATTACGAGAAATCATCGCCCTTAATGGAAACCTGAAGAGTCATGGAGGCATTAAGAAATCTGGATATAAATTAACCCTATGAGAAAATACTAGAGGATGTGTATGGTGGCTGCAGAGCAACCATTGTCCCTCATAAAGAAACTAACAAAATTTCTCAAATTAATCGTCCTAGGCATAGCGACATGAACTCTCCCATACTATTCACTGCTTTCTTAGAGTTAGTGCTCAGAGAGAAGGATTGGGAACAGTTAGGCATACAGGTTAATGAATAATACCTTAGTAATCACATATTCGCTTATGACATTGCCTAGCTGAGTAGCTGGGGTGACGAAATGCAAGGAATGATACGGGCTTAACAGGGAAAGCTGAACGGCAGGCATTATAAGTAATATCCGGAAGACTAAAGTAATGTCTAACAGCATCGGAGAGGAACAGCAGTTTACGATAGGTAGCGAGACACTGGAAGTATTAAGGGAGTATGCTTATTCAGGACAGGTTGTGACCGCAGATCCTTATCACGAAAAGGAAATAACTAGAATAACCAGATTAGGACAGAGCGCATACGGCAAGTACTATTGGATCATGAATGGTAGTCTACCAATATTCCTCAAGAGTAAAATATGTAGCAGCTGTATCTTACCTTTACTCGCCTATGTGGCAAGAATGTGGAGGCTAACGAAAAGGCTTGCACTTAAACGGAGTAGAAAGCAGAGAGCTATAGAACTAAAAATGTTAGGTGTAACGGTAACATACAAGTAGAGTGCCGAATAGATTGGAGAGCAGCTGCGGACGTACGAGACTCCAAGAAAAATCAGAAGAAATGCATTTTGCAGTGCGAATACACGATAATGGATGATCGATAAGGGTAACAGACAGGATTTTAAGGGAATGCGAACGTAGCAGGGGGCGGTAGAAACTGAAGTAAAACTTGTTGCTGGGCTAGTTTGTTCATGATCGTATGGGCGAAATAAAAGTAAAAGCAAAGAAGAGGAACACAAGGCAGGAGGCAGGACAATGCGGTACAGAGTTAAATGGGCGGATGAGGTTAAGGTGTTTTCTGGGATCCAATGGATGCAGCTGGCACAGGACTGGGGTGAATGGAGGGGCATTTGCCTCGCAATCGATGTAGTAAGGCTTCCGGTGAGGATGATACCAACTAAAACTGATCATGATCAGTATCAGTAAACTGGTCATGATACCAACTCCTTTCAGTGAGTCATATCACGGCCAGTTTTACTTAACTACCATTTCTATTGAAGTGCACTGTAATAGTTTAATACACCGCTAATAACTTTTCTTCAAACAACTGAAGTTAGCCACAACCTGTACACAGAAACCCACGCTTGCTCAGCGATACCTCAGCCTCTAAAACACAAAAGGGTATGCAAATAAAAAATTGAGCGCCGAATACGCATACAATAACACTTATTACACCCTACAATATTTTTTTAATTTCATGCTGCAGATCAAGTTACAGACCGAAGCAGAACAAGCACATAAGTAGGTACAACACATTCAAGACCAGAATATAGAGCAAAAAGACTAAAATTAAGCATGAAGCATCACTGCGCGGTGTCCAATCACTCTGCGATTACACGCGATGTACGCGGGGAAAACAAACGAAATTTCAAGTATGCCAATTCGGGTAAAGTACGGATTAAGTGCACAGAGCTTATGGCGGCGTGCAGAGCATGTAGTTTAAAACCGTAAGTAGGGTGCAGGGTTAAGCGCCAACTTGTTATAAGCAAAAAAAGGAATTCTTGACGAATATTATTCTTTGTATGAAGGAAGTGTACATATCAAAATTCATAAGCTCAGGTAAAGACTCAAAGGACGAATATTTGGAATAAGTAAATCTTACGGCTTTTCAACTGAATTATTTCAAGGCTTTTTATAAATGTTGCTTTCAGTATAACGATCCCACACCACGCATTGATACTCGAGGTTAAACCTGGTTAGTGAATTAGATCACAATTTAACTTGAGCGGGGCTTTCGGAAGTTCATTCCGTAGTTTACATAGCTTGCGAAAGATGGAGGAGCAGATATTTCAAGCTGTCAATTCCGGGACCGACCATTATTAATGTTGCACCCGGGTGCTTTAAAGTTGCCGAACGCGATGCCGCTGATGAGAGGGTTTGTTTTTACATGTCACGCGAAGCTTTCATTAGCACTATTTCTGGCACTATGTGAGAGTGTTGGATAAAAATATAAATATCAATCTGGTGATTAGTGGACGTAGTATCACTGTACAGAATGCAGTTGTCTGCAAATAAACGAATTTCAATGTCAGGAACAATTGTATCAGCAATGCGATTAATATAGAGCCGAAATATTAAAGGGCCAAGTACACTCCCTTGAGGGACTCTAGAAGTGATTGCGAAACAGTCCGATTTCTCTTCGTAGGTTTTCATACACTGTTTACCGTTACTTAAGTATTCTAAAATCGAAAAACTAACAAAACTAACTAACATTGCTTTACGTTTTAGCTCGAAGGACACTATTTAGAAAGTTGAATATTATCCCCTTCTAAAACGGATATCACGACAGGTAGGTTTCAAAAACAGAAGGACAATGCCTTTCATGGGTTCAACAGATTGTTGTCCTTTCAAGGCTTTGTCCTTGCTTTTATACCCGTATTCAGGCGTCCGGTTTTCGCTTTTCGCATGCCTACATATATTTTTCCTTTAATGTGCTGCCGGATGCAAGCAAACTACCTTTTTTGAGGTTGTTTCGCTTTTTCAGATACAATAATAATGGGAAATGCGTGTGTTCGCTAAGCAGTCTGCTTGTAGAATTTGTCGCTTCCCAGCTACTCAGCAGTTTTCCCCTGAAAGACTCGCAGTCTTCCTTTTCATCTGCTATCTAGCTGGACCACTGGTACGTTTGTGCTCTGAATATTTTACTTTGCATGCATTGCATATAACAGGAGGCATATTGTAGCATTTAGAACAGCATACTCTCGACTCCCATTTTCATAGCCGCTGATGGCTTTTAATCACTTAATTTACCCTCAGTAAATACACAGTTCTGGGATAAAGATAGGAGCCATAAAAAGGCTTCTTCGCGCAGGCTGCTTGCTTCGGTTTATGTTAGTATATATTACCAGAGTTTAACCGTTCAATTCCTCTTTCCTCTTTATGCTCCATGATTACTCGACTGCGGACAAGCACAAATGTCAGTTAAAAACATTTGTTTTACCAAAATGCGCCCATGAATGCGATATATTGCTCCCTGTTCCTTTGCCGCCGTCTTGGGCCTCGGTGGTGACAGTAGTTTCTAGCGGGAAGCTTAACTGACGACCGTCAGCTTTCGTTAAATAAGAATGCTTCAGCCGCATCATCAAAACAATTCGGGCTTCGCACAAGCAAGGTGTGTACTCAGGGGGGACCCTTCCGTGTATAACTGTTGCTGGTATGTTTAGCAACTTCCAATAGTTGTCATACGAGAAGCTACAAAAACGTTAGGCATACTCAACGGCGCAAGTAGCATTTGCAGTGCCACAACAGCGGCGGAACAACTTTGGTAGGAAATATGCGTAATCGAATCCGGATGGTAGAGCTGTTTTTACATTAGGCTGTGGAAACAGAGAGTACTAGTTCATTGGTCGTTCATAAGGTGTACAGAAGACGAATTTTAACAGGCATCAATATAATTTTTCGCTGCATATTTTTTCTGAAACGCAGTTTATTTCTGCTGCTGCTTCCTTCCAAGAAATCTTGCAAGTGCAGTCAAATTGCCTTCGATATTGATTGCCGCAGAAATTAATTAGATTGCATTTTAATGACCCACGAAAAGTAACGCAATAATTTAAAATATTTATCGTGTTTGGAAAGTAACAAAAGAGTAGAGTAGCTTTAGCTTCATTGAAGTTCATAATGGCGTAAGAAATTACGTCACGCTTTGAATAAAGCATTTTATTGTACATGATAAAGAACCGTTCTTCAAGCGTTCATTAGAACGGCCCTAAACGCAGTTTGCATAAAATTGGTGACATCACGTTTCGATATGACATCTAGCTAGTGGTGGGTAATCCCTTCTCGCCCTCTTTATTCTGAAGACTACTTCCACTGCGTTGGCCGCAGCTGCTCCAACAATTGCTTGTTGGCGCACATCGCCCGGAAATCGTCCCGGAAGGTCATTGCCTCGGAGTGCTCCTGCATGGCCCCGAGCCTGTGAGCCGTTGGCGCTCGAAAATGTGCACTGCAGGTAGATAATGTGTGTCTCGTTCCAAGCGGTGATCTGCAGGAGAACCCTAAATTCTGGACCTGCAAAAAATCCGTATAGGTGCAAAATCCGTACAGGGACGTCTGCATTTTAATTCGAATCGGTCATAAAAATTTGAGCTCAATAAAGAAGAGGGGATGGCGCCGATTCCAACGCACACATCGCAACACTTCCGTGGTAGTAATTTCGCTGAAATGGCAGGTATGGCTTAGGGCAGTTATTTCCAGACCCCACCACATTTATAAATTATTATACCACTGAGAACGCTGTTCAATAACTACATTCAGGTGTACATTGTTGCGTTGTGCTACTATCAAATTGCATGCGCTGGAGAGGAAAACATGGCATATTACCAAATAAACTAATTAAATTACTATAATTTCTACATGTCCTCCCCGTAAATAAGCACGTTCGCCAGTGTGATGTGCAAGCCCCCTTTGCTGCCATGGCTTTCTGACTGGAAAATTTCGTTAAGTATTTATGTCGGCTCTATTACGTAAATGTGCGTCCCATAGGTTAATGTACCTGCTGTTACCATCTTCTCTTGCTCCGAAAAGGAAAAAAAATAAAATTTCTATTGAATTTTGATTCGATAACCTAATGTCGTTACTATTTGTGATCAATTAGCTTGCTTACTTGTGCTGCGTCATCTGCTGAGTGAGGAGGGGATATCCTTCTTTTCTACAATGTTTGGCATGCGGAGTACTCGCACAAAAGTCGTTGCCGAAGTCTAAGCATTTTCCCCTCCCATAGCAATACGAATATCATCTAATTTAAAAAGCAACCGCGCTAATTTACATATGCGATTTCTTACAGTGATCATCCCTTAGTGATGCATCCACGGTCGAGAATGAGAGCACGTTTATTAGGCTACAGCATTATGTAGTTGCCGCGCTCCTCTCTTGACCCAAATAAGTGTTTAATGTGAATGGGTTGCGTAGGCAAGCTAATAATATCAGGACACAGCACGCTGGATGGATCTAGTGCCACGGAGAACAATATAGTGTGCACGCCTAAATACACTGGTCAGATAACGAAGAGCCCCTGTAAACACTCAGTCCGCGCTGTCCGGCACCCGACGCTGAAGGCGGCTTTGCTTTTATCGCGTTTGCTGCCCCACTTAGGCGTCATTGGTGTCGCAAGATCACCACGTCAGAAGGATTTTGTCTCAAGTGAAATGACGCATCTGTAAAAGTAAAGCATCTAATGCCGCCAGATGCGAAAAATAACAAATTTCTTATTTGGTTTAATCACGGTACGAAAAAATTTCATAGTTCTGGAAACCTTGAAAAAACTACAGTGTAACTGAGGTCGCTCGAGCACGCTGAATTTGATTTCCGTCTATGTGGTGTACTATTTAGACATGGAGGATGCCTTCAAAAAAAAAAAAAAATGTTACTTGTTTCCCATTTTTAAACTTGCTTTAAACTTCATGCTTCAGCGCATCTTCCAAATTCGTTCAATTTTTATGATAACTGTTGATTAGTCTGAAAAGGCGGCGCACTCCTTTATAGATAAAAAAGCTTTGTCGTTCCCGTGATTGTTTGATCACATTGTCAGCACAAAAAACGGTGCAAATTCAAACCTTGGGCTCAATTGGCATTCATGATAAGCCCTCTAAGCACATCCATTCATGTTGCAAGGTTTTTTTCAGTGCTTTCAATTACTATTCATGCCTTTTTCTGTTAATTTTCGCAGGACAAGGGCATATAATTCTTCAAAGAATGTGGGAGCTGGTCATCGCCACCGTAGTCCTCCTCATTGTTCACTGGCTCATGTGAGTTCCTCCTTTCCATATGGTCACAACTTAGCAGAGATTACAATTCAGCCGTTATTTCTTAGTAGAAGTAGTGACGCCAGGTGGTTACAAATTAGGCATCGCATGGAGCAAGCATTATAAACCAACACCTTTAACTAGGTCCAAGTTTTAGCTGGTTTAATTATTTACAAACTACTCGGTGCCCTTGCAGACGTGGCGCATGGGTTTACTCTTTATATAAACAACTTGAGACAAACAAAATTCACAAAACACATAAATTTGCTAACTGATAAACAACCACAAAGCTGCATCTCACCCGATCGCATGTTCTCGGGCGTCCTCTGCGGGTATCTGATGCTGATGATGATGATGAGCGCTGGGTGGGACACTAAGGCGCCCTTTGTTTGGACAATGGCGTACTTTAAATTGACAGCATTCCAGTGGCCACCGCATGATGGAACTACCACGTCAGGTCAAGCAAAGAGAATATGAAACGCAAACATACACTGCTTCCGTATTAATAACTGCTTCCGTAATTGTAGAATCTCTATTCACCCACATATTCTTTTGCATGCAACTTATGATACCATTTTCGGTGAAAGACAGTACGGCGTAGTTATAAACTTCGTTCGCACCGAAGCCGTACGAGCCTACAAGAAAAAGAAAAGAAGCAGTACTACCCTCTTTCTGTGACCTAGTCGGTGGCCTGTACATCACCCATTGGAACTGCTATGGGTTCGAATCGAACGTCAAATAACTGACATTTTTAAGCGCAATGAATTGGTTTAAAAATAAATCATTACTTACATACCGGAATCTTTATTTCATGTCACTTCATATTATAATCATTTTCACTCAGCGCGTGACGTAACTCTCGACGTGAGCATTGGGGGGTGTTTCAGGTTCCCGCTTGAGGTCGTGTGGCTGTGAAGTGATGACTCTGTGAACCAATCAGGATTTTTGCTCCCGCGAACTACACCGAAGCTGGGTTGTGAACTGAGCTCCTTAATGCTATCGCATTAAAAGGGTCTTGAACGTTGTTACTCAAAATCGGATAAATGGAGAGTCTTTCAGCCGACATATAAACAGCAGTGGCGATGTCGGTGCTTTGTGAAGTGCGGTAGCATATTTAAAAAGCAGAACTCATAAAGTGATGTAGACCCAAAATTTTCTGCAAACAAAGCGGCAAGTTCTAAGAGTTAGCACCCACTTGTACAGTGAGTCCCAAGTTCCAACTACAGTGGGATTGATGTGGATATCGCGGAGGTACAAGACGATTAGTAGAAAGCACGCTGTAATATCAGGAATGTACCCAAGCAAAAATCTTTCATATAAGAACACAGTTATGAGAAGCGTCATTACTCAAATTTGGTTATCCCTTCGGCCTTTCCAGCATGTTCAGTACGTAGCTTAAAACGTTTTCATTTGAGCACAATGTGCCTATAAAGGTTATTCACATGGGGAGAGGAAATAGATGTTACACAAAATGAGTAGCTTTTACGTGGTCTGAAGATTTGTAGTTACAGCTGCAACGCTGCCACTCTCAACAAAGTGTCAACAAAACGTGCCCTGTGTGTAGCTGCCCAGCACTGCAGAATGTGTCTACAGTGATCACATCTGCCACTTGTCTACGCAGAAGCGAATCAAATTACATGGCTTAATTGATTTTCTCAGCCATGCACTTACAAAGCCAAAATTCAGCGCGCCGTAGTTAACTGTGCAATACCTTTGGTTTAGCGCGCTTGTAATAGTAGTCAGCGTAATTAAAAATAGCTGTCACAGAAATTATAAGAGGCGATTACTGTTCAAGAGTAGTGTGTGGCATGATCAGAGAAATGCGCAACGGAACAGTTAACAGCTGCTGTTGTAAGGGGTGGAACGTTCCCTACGCAGAGGAGCAGAGTTAGAGTAGAACAAAACATTCTCTTGCGCAATGGGAATGTTAAAAAGCATTTGACTTCACATGGTGCACGAAGCAATTACGGGACGAAGAATGTCTCTGCTTCTCGCTGTCCTGTTGTGGGACCGCTGTGTAGCATGTTTTGTGCATTGTACAACTTCAAGGGCCGTCCATGCAGAATATGCAACCTCTATCAGTCCATTAGTTCAGCAGCGACAATGTTCCTTTTCGTTTTCTCAATTGCGAAAAGATCAAAAATGTCTTTCTAACTTCCTGTAAGTTCTTCCGCATATCTGTGTGATGCATGACACCATATAAATATTTTTGTGAGAATAAATAAGTACCCTTTCTTTTGCAGGAAAAGAAGAGAACATTTTCACTTCTTCAGAAAGTTAGGTATACCTGGGCCAACGCCGAATATTATTTTCGGGAACATGCTAGAAATGTACAGGAAGGTGAGTGTTACATTACAGGCACAACGTATGGCAGTTACAAAACCGCACTGAAAGTCGGAGCAAATTTTTCAGAACCGCGAATTTAAATACTTCCTTGGCGGTATCCACCTGTCACCCGTTAATAATTAGGAGGTATTATTACCGATGCGCCCTTAATGGTGCGCACACTCCCAGACACCCTTAGAATGAGTGGGGGTAGCTTTTCCGGTCGCAAAGGAGATGCCCTCGACCTGCGTGGCAAGCTCAGCCGGAATTCAACCACCTTGTAGTGACAGAGGGGGTGGCCGTTTGGTGCCCAGCTGTCGCCGGTTCAAGCCAGAGTAAGGTTCGGAGTCAGAAGTAACAAACAAAACACAATTTATGCACAGCAAGAGACGATACAAAGGAATACACAAGAACACTTGAAATGCACAGACGAGAAGTTCACAGAATGCAAACGCTAAGCATGCAACTACAGAATGATTCAATAACACAGAGGCTTTACAACAGATCAAACACGAGAGAGTTACATAAACAAACACGAAATCGTTCACCGGGCGCTGTTGTAGTCCGACGCCTCAAGAGTCACGATGTGGCCGCCATACGAGACGAGCGCCGCTCCCTTGTCCGTGGGCTTGCCAGCAGCGGGCGATCCCCGGGAGTCCAGCCGAAGCACTGGCGAACACGCCGCAACCACTGGCTAACTGACTGACTTCACAAGCGGCGCGGTCTCTTTAAATAGGGCGCGCCGCGTCTGTTTGTTAACCCGCGCCAAAGCTAGCGCGCACACACGCTTAGTTTCGCTGGTTAGAGCGCTCCCTTCTGCTCCCGTCGCGCCGCGCGTCGTCATTAGCTAGGCCCCATAGAAGGTTCTCGATTTTTCTGGCATATTCCAGCTTGATGAGTCCGCGTGATCACCGGGTGATGGGAAAGAGGGCGGCGGCGCTCTCTCGCGTGGGGAAGGAGGCTTTTCTCGAGCTTTCCACGCGACGCCGCGCGGGCCGCGCGCCGTGTCGGCTCAATAAAAATGTGCGCGGATTTCGTGACACCACCATTGTAAGTACCAGATTTTTACAGCCACCGCCGCCCCCGACTTCCCGCTAGCCGCGTCCACGTAGGCGACCTCTCCCGGCTTCATTTTCCCCGCTTTCTTTGCGAGCGTCTCGGCCCTCTTTTGTCTCCTCTCCTTGTTGTACGTAGGGTGCATGTTTTTAGGTAGGGGGGGGGGGGGGGGGCACTATTATATATTCGCGACACTCTCGTGGAATGTCTACTTTGTGGCTTGTTCCTCTATCTGACTGCAGTCCCACCCAGCCGAGGGTGGTTCTGCCCGTGGTGGTTCTGCTTAATCTTTCTAGTTGCGCCATGCGCACAGCCTCCGCTATTTCCGTCCAATTGTTGTGCACCCCCACTTCGAGGAGGCGTTCAGTCGAGGTCGAGATGGGTAGTCCCAGAACCCTCTTCGCGCATCGTATGATGAGTGCGTCTATTCTCTGCTTTTCGTCTGATCTAATGTTCAGGAATGGTTTGGCGCAACATATGCGGCTAGTGATGTAAGCCTGCATTAGTTTCAGGATGCTTCGTTCCTTAAGGCCCCGACCCTTTAGTGCGATTCTCCTGAACAGACCCGTGACTTGTGTGGCGTACGCGTTCAGTTTCTTTACCGTTGTATCGTTGTACCCATCTGCTTGTAGAAACAGCCCCAAGATCCTAATTTGTTCGACTTTTGGCACTATTTGGCCGTCTACTGTTACGCTGATGTTTATCTGGCGTTTACACCTGAGCGCCTTCGGGTTGTAGATAAACAGTTCCGATTTTTGTGGAGAGCACGAGAGGCCCCTTTCGGCCGCGTAGGACACCACGGTGTCCGCCGCCGCTTGCAAGCGCTCCTCGATGCTCGCATCACTCCCCTGGGTAACCCACAGGTTGACGTCGTCCGCGTACATGCTGAATTTCAAGTTTTCCTCTTTCCTCAGTTCTGCCGGGAGGTTTCGCATGGCAACATTAAAGAGGAACGGGGACAGCACCGAACCCTGTGGCGTACCCCTGCTTCCTAGTTTGACGGTGGAGGATTCAATGTCCTGAAACTTTATCGTTCTATCCGACAGGAGTCTTTTACGCAGTCGTACGTTTTCTTTCCGACCCCCAATTCTTGGAAGCCAGAAAGAATTGCCGCGTGTTTTACGTTATCGAACGCCTTTGTCAGGTCTAGACCTAGTAGTACCCTCGCGTCCCTGGTTTCGCTTTCTATGATATCGTGTCTCAAGCGGAGCATTACGCCCTGTGTGCACAGGCCGGGCCGGAACCCAACCATTTCGTGCGGCCACAGGTCCCCCGCCACCCCCCCCACAGGTCCCCCGCCAACCAGCAGCAAGCTGTCCGCCTGGCGGCTGAAGCCGCGAAGAAACACTGTCACTTCGCCTGTCTTTAGTAGCGGAGGCCCCGGCCTCCGTCCCATAGGCCTGCGTGCCGGGGGCGGGGAGCAGGGGGCCTCCTACATCGGTGAAAATAAAGTTCATAACAACAACAACAACCAGATTTTTACCGCTTTGAGACGTTGCACCTGTTACGTTTCGAACTTCCCAAGTAACGAGACGATGCACGTGTCGAAATGAGCGTCCGTTTTTCTAAGAGGACCGCACGCGACCACCTCGGAGTTCGCGGACCAGAACCACCCAGGACGCAGCAACGTGGTGTCGCATGTCGGCAGCGACTGCAGCAGTTGTCCCAGTTTGTGTCCGGGGGACTGTGCACAGAGGCGCTAACGAATTCGCCGAAGAGCGGGCGAGCCTGTGTTTGGAAATAGAGAGCCGCGGCGCCTGCGTGTTAGCACCGAGGAGAGAGAGCGGGTCATCTTCCCCCGTGGTGAAGAGCGGTCACTGCATTCCTTTCCCGCGGAGTGCTCCAGCGCGAGGGGTCCGCGTGGGTGGCGCGCGGTTCCGACCTTGGACAGCCAGCAAGCCTCCTTGGGACCCCCATGCCTGACTTCCCCCGGCGGAGTCGCCATCGTGCCGCTAAAGTGGAAAGAGTGCGCTGGGGGGACGTTTCTAGTGGGCGGTTCCCGAATGTCTGCAAATCAGGAACTCAAATGTGATTGGACTTTGACCAAATAGAAAATTCCCCAACTAGGTACTTGGGGACAAAAAAGTTGTTAAAAACGAGAGCACGAGTGCTCTCTCGTGTGTACCTTCTCAGATTCACCATGTAAATAAACCTTCGTTAAGTTCTCTAACTCTCGGCCAGTCTCTGTTTGGGTGACCACCGCCCAATGTTCAAGTGCCTGCAGCCCGACGTCTGACTCGGCTTTTCGCTGCCCGTTGGTCCGCTACTGGAGTAGACCCAACGCAACACACCCCATAAACCACATAAATGGCCCCAATTACTAGTGTGGAAGCTCTACTCTCGGATGCCAAACCTCAAGGTCATCTGACTCCTAACATTCGACCTTTAACTCTGGCGCTGTGCAGCAAGCACCATCATCATCGTTCTCCAGGTTTATTTGCCTCCACAAGCTAGGTACTCATTTATTATCAGTATCATTTGCGCCTTGCCACAGCTGCACCGCCACAAGAATTGCAGCGACTCAATTTTCAACAAGCGCCAGAGCGAACAAATTGGATTCCTTGGCCCTAGCTCAGGCAAAAGAGCACAATGCTGTCGCCGCAACAGATCACACCTCGTGTAAAACTACTACACATTCTCGCGCTGCGGAGCAGACACCGTCATTCTCATGAAGTCTCACCTGCGCGGCTTCTTCATTTGACCTAGGCGAATATGCTGTACACATTGGCCGCCCAAAGAGCGCGGGCAAGTTCCGCGAGCATAGTATCGTGCGAATCCCCCAGGCAGTTTAACACAATGAGGCAGCGTAGAGTAGAGCAAGTCACTCTAGCTAAAGGTAGACACCGCATCTTTACAGGCAAGCTACCAAGAGCATCGAACAACGAGAAGCCACATTATCCGTTGCCGAGAACCTAACCAAATGCGGACGCGAGCCAAGATCGAAGCACCAGCAGCGTGTGCGGGTGGGGCCGATGGTTTACGCTCGTGAAACTTGATTCAAACATAATTGAACCTCTGAAATTTCTTTTTTTTTTCTTAGCACCTTGTTTTCGAAGAATACTCCAGTCATGCACGCTTAACCTCATTGTACCAGATACAGGCAGCCCCATATTCACTGCAGTCCTCTGTATACCATCTGCAATCAAGCGAAGATTGTTCAGCAACCATGAGTAACTGCGTGTTTTTTTCGTTGTCCTGAATTGCTTTATTCTGGGCCAATATTGCACATGACATGTTTTAAACATCACTCTAAAATAGCAGCATATTTCATGTTTTGGGGCAAACAGACCCTTTCACTTGGAAGACACTGCTAAACCTAAGGAGTCAGACACAACTTAGGAAGGCAACGCCAAATACCCTTCAAAGCATGGCTATGTAGTGGCGCCCACTGCTTATGACGACGTTGCGAGCAAACCTGTGCTAGAACGGCTAATTGGCATAGTTGTTAAAGATTTATATCAACGGAGCAGCGCGCACAGACGACGGACGAGATAAGGACAAGTGGCTTGTTGTCTGTTTTTTGTCTCGACCGTTATGTGTGCGTGCTGCCGCGTTTATGGTACAAGTCGTATTTTGTGGATGATACATCCATTAAACTACGATTTTGCGCTAGACAATCACTACGTCATGAGTATCGGTCGATGTTATTATTTGGAAGGCATCCTTTAAGAAGCGATACCTGCTGCCTTCTCGAGTTATATACCCTTTTTACAAAGAACTCATTTGGGAGCTTCAGCCTTCGCTGGCTTCGGTTCGGGTACACCTGTCTCAGCACATCGCACCTGCCGGGACAAGTGTTCCACTCATCGGTTTTTTACATGCAACTCAACTATTTCCACGCCTGGGGCTACTTTGTTTCCGCATACCGCTTATACTCGTTCTCCCCATCCATGTCATCCAAACATTAACGCATACCGCACGAGCTTTGAAACACGATCCCCCTTTTTCATTTATCACATCTGCCACTACATGATCACATTCACCGGCTTTGAAGTGGGAGCCTCTATATCCGTGTACTGCACCTGCCGGCAACGCGCACTCTCGCGACAGAATGTGAAGCGCCATGGTTCTACACATGTCGCACCTTTCGCGACAAACTCCACTCTTATGGCGCATTCGGTTGGGGGGACGAGCAGTACAGAGCAATGCCGGAGCACGCCGAGCGAGGGTGTAACTGCACCCCCACGAGAACGCTTTCTGCGTGTAGAGAGCAGAGCGTCACGACCATGGAACCGCACTTCTCTCCCCAGCATTCTCCGCCTGCCCGCAGTGGCGGCCGTTGCAACCCGAGAAGAGGACAACGATCGGTATAAAACCGCTTGTTTTGTATGCCTTTGTTCTCACAGCGCGGCGATTTGCCTCCTTTTGGCCCTTTCGATGCCAGCAGCGACCCTCAAACATGCATACTGCACCTGAGCAATGCTTCCCGCTCGCCGAACCCACGTTTTGCAGCCGCTATTTTGAGCGTCGCCGACTCAAAAGAAAAAGCAAAAGGCGCGGATATGACGCTTTATGCCATGTTTTAGACGAGGGAGCAGCCGGGAGTGCACTCGGGTGCTCTCAGCGTAGGAAAAGCCCTCTTCCTCTACCATTGGAAGCCAGTGATTGTACTCCTGCTCTCCCACTGTAGGGCGCCCGCTTGTCTGAGAGTGCGCCTGCTCTCCCATTCGAATTCCCCCTTAGCTCGTGGCACTCCACTCTTTACATACCAAGCCTGCCACGAGACGCGTTGTTTCCGGGACTTTCCTACGCAAAAACCATCTCTCGAAACATTGTCCTCGCTCAACATTGCCAAGATATTGGTGGCTAGAGCATGACCCTGGGATGCTTAGACCTCTGCGATGAGATGAGAGCCATGATGACGCCAAGGTAGAAGAATTTTGCAAGCGATAACCAGCGTACGGCCTCCGGTGAAAGGACTGTGCGTGCAGGCCACCTCTTGCAGATGCTTCCTCGTGTAGCTTCACGTCTTGCACTTAAGGCTTCATTAGCACAAAAATGTTCTTCTATGCCTCCACTCGACGCCTTCCACAGTGGCAGTTTATTAAAAAATATCCGTAACAGGACATATTACTGCAAACTTTTGCGAATGATAATTGCGACTTATCCCGCTATCGCTGCCCGTTCCAATGATATGAAGTTTGGCCCGAGCTAAGGTTTTCTTTAAAGGCTAACAGCAGGAGTGCTCACTGGTTTTAGATCCGCTGCATACGGCAGGTGCAGGGCTGGATCGCCAATGTCACCGACTACTGAAAATTGCACAATGCACCCGTCGATTTCCCTGGCCTGCTGTTGAGCTCTTTCGGGGTTGTATGCTCTGAAAATCTGTAGGCGAAAAGTATCTTGCGCATTAGCGTTTTTGGGCCATACTTTTATAAAGCCATTTCAATCTATCGTGATCATTTTTAATGCGTGCCGCTTTAATCGCTCTGCGTTTTCCTGTCGTAGCTGAACCTTTTTTTGAGCTTCCTCGTGCTTTCTGCTGACCTTAGATGCAATATATGACCCGTGTCTGACCAAATATGAACTAACTGGGAATAGAGTATACTAAACGACGGGAATCCTGTTGTTTTCCGTCAGTTGCTTTACCATTCGCTTTTTGTCAGTGACCGTTATAGATTAGAACACGCATTCCGGTCGATACTCTTACGTTGACCGGAACATATATAGTACCACTTGTAGGCAGGAAAAATGAATTTTACTTATTTTAAACAAAATAGAGCCGGAGTTGTGTTTAGATGTCGGCAGGTAGCAATAAATAATATTTCTTAAAGAGAATAACGGATCATCAGATGTACGAGAAAAACCCGTACTGACAACGCTTTTTTATGTGTTACTCAAGATCCACAAGCCCAAACGTGTTAACATGCTAGTAGCTTTATTTAGACGATTGTTAGCACACAATCTTCCTGATTGTTTTCTGCTAATAAAGAAGAAAATTGTGAATGGAGAAAATTGCGTTAAATATCTGCGCCAGTGCGACTCAAAAGGAGAGGTGTAATTTCTTGCAAGCATGAATCCATCCAAAGTGAGGAGTCTCAATGTTGGGAATCATTTTTATAAATAAGATCTGTCGGACCTGGCAGATCCGACATAGTCTGTTGTTTTATACTTCTAAACAACTTACGTACTCCGTCCAGTCTGGGCGTTCATGTTTCTTTCCTCTGTTTTGCCTTTTTCTAGTCTCCGGCCAAGGCTTATAGAGAATGGATTGACAAGTATGGCGACGTTGTTGGGTACGAAATTCTTCATATCATATTTATGCACTGAATGCAGTAGACCAAATTTAATAACATTTGTTATTGGGGCATATTTTACGTCGCAGGGCAAGTAATCTAGGATATGTTTATTATTTTATGTATAGTTACTTTTTTTTGTTGCAAGAGTCATCGGGAAACCTAAATTTTTGAAAGCAAGAACCCCTGCGGACAAAGGCACAAGAAGGTAACTTCGAACAAAGAAATTTGAACTACTGTCATTTTCTAACACCTCACTGAAAGCAAGTTTTTAAACCAATTGGTAGCACATTTCGGCTTCTGCTGTAAACAGAAAGGTTGTTTTTATAGCTAGCGTGAGAACCGTCACACAGGGCTTATAAGTACGTTCTGCACACATCCCGAGCACCTTGACAAGCGTGATTTCTTGTCTTTTTTTTTCAACAGGAAACAACTTATGAGCGTATCTTTTTTCCCATTGAATGGTTGCACCACAACATTACAATATCACGAAGGCTAGTTGATTTAGCATTGCAAAAAGGGGAAATGACATCGCTTTGTCCTGTGTTTTCGCAGTTCCTCTTTTTAGAAACATTAAATATAGCGACACATCAACCTTTGCGATGCTTGTGTTTTTCTGCCACTTATTTTCCGTTATAAATTGTGTTGGTAATCTATATTAATAATTGGTAATCTTTGTGCGAGTGCAACACAAACTTCTAAAGTAAGAGTTTCTTCGGCATCCAAACAATAAATCATATCCATTAGTGTTTTCGTATTATTGTTTTTGAAGAGTCCGTAGGTGCCTCAAAATATATATTCATTTGCGCAACTCATTGTTTTTCTATGTCAGTCTTATCTACTAGCTGGGAGCAGGAAAAAAATATTTAAAAACACAACTTCGATACGCATTGGTAGGTTCGACCTTCGACCACTCCAATTAATTATACGATCATAGCAGTGTTTTACAATGTTGCACAGGTGACTCGGCATTCAAAATGATGTCCGATAAGGGTGAACTTGTTACGTAGGATGGCACGAAAGCTATCAGCTTTTGTTTACACATGAAGCGCAGGCTTGTTTGTCGTGTCGGTCAGCTGGTTAGCGAGCAGTGTTCATCGCACTTTCTCGCGACCCGAGATCGTGGAACAGAACCACGCGTGGGTCGTCAAGGGAAATACTTAAGTGCTACAGATCGTAATGTAGACAGTTGTATTTATTTTGGAGCCTTAAAGCTATGAGCTGCATCGAAGCCTTCCGTACGTTTCCTTGTTTGCACAAACCATCGGTCCAGTACGGCACTGCGTTGGCAATGCGCTAGTCCTATATGTGGTCAGACATGAATTAATGAATCAATCAATCAATCAATCAATCAATCAATCAGACAATGTAAAATATTGTGTGGGATATAAAGAAGTGGCACAAGAGCAACTTGACAGGTCCTTAAACCATCCGGTGGAAGCAGCAGCCGAACGAAAAGAAAAACATTTATTGGGTGGCAAACCAAAGAAGGACAAAGGAAGAGAGGAAGAAAAGCAGTCTGATAAATGTATTCATAAAGCATTAGGAATAAAAAACAAACAATACAATAAAGAAAACAAAACTACTTGTACACAAAGTAGAGACTAATAAGCGCCAAAATATCTTAGTGGTATGCTCTTAGGGCATAAATAAATGTCAACAACGCCATGGACCAGCTTCTTGAAAAGTGTCTGCAAGTTGCACGAGAGCCTTTGTTGCGCATAGTTAGTGCGTTGATATGGCACAAACAAATGTCCTGGAAATCTTGCAGCATAATGCCTTCTATTTTGTGCCCACTTTGAAATAGACCTGATATGATTCATTCCTTTTATATTCATTACCATATGTCAATGCTAAGGAAAACTTGAAGAGGTCAAGCATACCTAAGTCTAAAAATGAGTGAGTTGGAAAGTCAAATGGGGCTTTGCACACAGCACGAATAGCCCTATTTTGCGGAAGGAAAACGCAATTGATATTGCTAGCAGATGCTGTGTCCAAGCAAGACAGCCATAATAGAGGCAGAAAAACCAAATAGGTTTATGGCAAAAGCTTAATCTTCTGGGGAAGATATTTAATAGTGTAAGGAAGATGAGAAACTTGAGACAGGTTGCTGGTCAGAAGACTGGTATAGCAATTGCGGCATTTTTAGGACGAGTCGTGATCAACGAAAAACACCTGATGTTTTAATAGAATTAACGAGCGTGGTTTTGACCAACCAAGTACAATATCGCTACTAAGCATTCTTACTCCCCGCCTAAAACAAAACTACTTTTGTTTCTTCAGTGTTAATTATAAACCCATATTTGGCAGACCAAGTACATAGTATTTAGGCACACAGTTCGCACTTAATGTTCGAGGACATAGTTCGCAACTGTAGCCAGCGCTGCAGCATTACTGGAAGAAAACAACGAAGTTGTATCATCAGCACATATAAGGAATTTTGTTTAGCGGTGTACATTAACAATGTCATTGATAAAGACAATAAACGTAAAATAACCCATGACGCTGCCATGCGGAAAACCAATAAGTAGAAGTCTAAATTGGGAATAAATGTTAATGATTTGCACAAATTGACATCTTTGCAACAGGTATAACCTTATGAAGATTAAAGCAATGCCACCAATACTACAGAGACATTTAAGTAACAGGAGCTCGTGGCTGATACAGTGAAAAGCCCTACTAAAGTCGAAAATTCCTGGAGTGAAGAGACGTTTTTGAAACATTTTTTTAATATAAATTCATTTTGCTGAAGCAGTGCAAGTTGAAACAATCTGTTTTTTTTTTTTCGAACAAAATTCTAATATTGGGCCATTGTTTGTTCCCCTGCTAGAGTTCCTCTCCCTAATATGTCGCGCAAGTGTGCACATGCGAGAGTATTTTTGCGTCAGTGTGCTCCAGAAATGTATTCAAATGGGAAAGGTTTTGGTAACTATAGGGTAGCACGATGACGCTCTATACGGAATTATTCCAAGTTGACACTAACAGATCGTAGGGAACAAAATGTAGCGCACCAAGACAAGGACGAAGAAAGAACACACACACAGCGCTTTCTCCGTCCTTATCTTTTGCGCAACATTTTGTTCTCTTCGATCATGTACCAACAAGCCCGTGTCTACCCTTCTTAATGACAATAACAGGTTCTTGTGCCGTGCTAAAAGCCCGGGGCTCTTTATAAACCGTGTAATACGAACTTGAACAATGATAATAAAAAGCGTGTTCGCGTTTTAATATATGCCTGCAGAAGACATAAACCTAACCGTTACCGTAGCCTCGCTCCTGCACCTTTCTTTTTTATGTCTTAGTCTCACGTTGTGGGGAATTATTACCCCTGATACGTGTTCTTTTCCACAAAGTTCTGTACCATTTTCTTTTAAAAATATCCTGTGTTTTGTTTTTTATTCTTTTAACCTCGTCGCTGCTCTGATGCCTGGACCGCATAGTCGGATCTGCGCAGAGAAGGGTTATAGATCACCAACTTCCATAAAAGCGAGCTACGAGTGGCTTTTATCTGCCTCTTCTCGCAGGTACTTCAACGGTTATCGGCCAGTCATCCTCGTGGCTGACCTGGACCTACTACGACAGATCCAGATTAAAGACTTTCACGATTTCACGGACAGAGGAGTGAGTAGAGCATAAAATGAACCACTGCTGATAAACACGCAGATCAGACATCAAATGGGCTTGTTACCATAAAGCGGCATTACTAGGGACGCCTAAAGGGATGCAAGGGACATCCAAAAATTTTTTTTCAGACATTTCTTCCGCAACTCTCTTTTCTTTCTGATTATCGTTAAGTTTGCCCGGAAGGAAAACAGCTATTTATCACGGGAAACGTTCCATTAAAACTTTCCCCGCCATTAAGCTCTACCTTGTGACGTCATCGCTGTAGGGATCTCTGTGACTACACTGTGCATATTTACGGCGGTGGGCCTAACCTTGGGCGTCCGCTAAAAACGTCTGCCCACAAACGGCAGAGTGCATGCGCTTTTTCGTATTCATTTTTTTTTTTTAGAGCTTCATAGTGCAGTTAAACAGGCAGGCTCCAATTTGTACTTTGTGCCCCTTCATGTATTGCACAGATAACTGATACCTTTCTTTGATAGCAACTGCATAGCCAGAATAGTCCGTTTGCTGAAAAATGGAGAGACATTACTTGGATAGTTCTCGGGTATAACATAATAATTGCTGACATAAACTAGATATTATTTCTTGCTCGTTTCCCAAAGAAAACTGAAAAATAAAGATTTTTAAAGCTCAGGAATAGAACCTCTTTCTGGAAAAAGAAAACATGCGACAGAGCACAATATGGCCTTAAGGCATCCTTCCAACCCGTTCTCAACATCATACATAAACTCGTTCAGTGGCTAGGGCATCTGGGAACGAACATGTCAAACAAAACAATTTTGCACGCAACAGAGAGCGCGGATTCTCACTCGAATGTCTATATTATGTTCCTTTCAAGTTATTCTCTTCTCGTGCCACCTTTTCGTGTATAGGGCGTATGTATTCACCTGAAGGCAGGGGCACCATTCCAGATACGGCGCACAGCTTCAATACTATAGTAGCCGGCGTGGTGTACTATATATATGCGACTGTAGCCTTTGCCGTTCAACATGCTGAACAGAATGGCTGTTACTGTACAGCTCGTGGTTACTATGTAAGGGTTTCCAAACAGCTTCTCGGCAGTTACTTTTAGGCATGACGCTAACTGCAGGGGTTTAAGATTTAAAGTAATAAATATCGCAATCACGCGTCGTCGGTATCCTAGAAAGTCGCGTGGACCATAAAGGGAAAAGCTGCCCCATGAGATGCACAAAAAAATAGAAAAGGACGTTCCAAGAGGTGCCTACCATTCACATCCCATCATTACCGTGCGAACCAAAGGTGCAAAGAAGACAAAGCACGAATTTTATCGCCTATTTACTGCGTTCGATAAAACTGAAAGAGGCCAGAAAGATATGAAATAGCAAATCAGGTCTACAACGAAAATAACTTTTTTTTTTCTGTCCGCTCCATATTCAGTATTTAGTGCGATCTTTAAAATTTAGCTTTTTTGTGCAACTAACTGTCCTTTATTTTTACAGCTGCTGTTCCAGGCCAAGCGTCCCCCAAGCCCTCACGACAAGAGCATCTTTCAGCTGACCTCCACCCGCTGGAAGGAAGTGCGCAGCGTCCTCACGCCTTCGTTTACCACCAACAAGCTTAGAGTTGTAAGCATGCATCACAATATTTCCGTTCATGTCACTCGTGACCTTCACACAACGCCGTCGTACGTTCACGCCAACCTTTGGCTCTAAGTAAGCCTTTACCCTATTCTGCTTTGTAGCGAAAATAGGCTTGCACAACTTCCTAATTTCGTCAGGTAATAATGGCACGCTCTGCCCCACGACACATGCCTTCTTGAAGTTGTTCATTTACAAACTAATTTCGCTGTGCCGTTCACTTTTGATACTTCCAGCTATTTGAAATTACATAACGATGCTCGTTTTGCAAAGCAATTTTTTCGAGAGTGTTAACCTCTTCGCTAGATGCTGTGCAACATCACTGGGGTGTATTTGCAATCGCTATCTCGTTCAAGGCGCACGAAGTGCCGCGACTAAATGTCACCTCGGTTTAAAATAAGACATTTTTTGTTGGCTTTGCGAACCTTACGGAGGGCTTTGAAAGGCACGCAGCCAAGTTGGCAGTAATGTTTCATTTTCGACAATTTAAGAATCCCTGTGATGTAAAGTTGTCTTGAGGAACACGGTCCCAATGCTAAAGTTGTAGATGCTATTAAAAATCAGCCGACCAAAATGTTTCCACCAAGCTGCTGCTTGCGCAAACCAGTTTTTTTACCGGTCTTAAACGATAACCTATATTAAAAGCATCGTCTACGTGAAAGCGGTTCTACTTCAGGGCCCCAAGACCAGTGTCAGAGAACAACGCGTTCTTCTGTGTGGAGAGCTGTACCCGATGACGCTTTGCGTTCACGCTTAACTAGAGGGGTTCATCAGCAGCTGGTCAAGTGTTGGCTTTCTTTGATAGGAATCAAATAAAGATGCGTAAATTTAACTTCGATAGAAGCATAGCAGCTCGCCATTTGCCGAGACGATCTATATCTTTTGCGTCGACAATTTGTTCATTAGGGCTATTTCAAAATGAAGATCAAATTATTGTATGCTAATAAATTCAATTTGTCACACGAAAAAATGCTGCAGGATAGTTCAAGCCACTTTGTTTTCACTGGAGCTAGAATACTGTGTTATTAAAAAGCTTCATAATATTTGGCTCAGATACCTGGTATATGCAGAAGGCACACTACGCTAAGCAAGCGCTTTTATAAATTGCAGTTTTTCTTTAATGTTACACGAGTCTATATATTCTATCCTGAATGTTAAATAAATGATTTTTATAGCATGCATATTTAAGCATACCAAACTCGGATATTTCAATTTAGAATACCGAAACGTGATTCCAGTGTCGGCCATATAATCTGGGAATGTGCTAGCTCCCCAGGGGCTAAAACAAATATAAATTGTAGAGAAGCCTGGGAAGCCCTGCTGCGGAGCGAGGTCCTTGCTCCACAGCAGCAAGCCATCCGCCTGGCAGAAGAAGCCGCGAAAAGCCAGGACCTCTTTGCCTGCTTCTAATCGCGGAGGTCTCGGCTCCCGTACCTTAGGCCTGCGTGCTGGTCGCGGGGAGTGGGGGCCTCCTTATCTGGTGGAAAATTAAAGTTATCACATCACATCCAGTGTCGGCCACATAAAGATCGCGAAGCAAAGTCAGATTCTCTTATATATAGCCGCCACTGGATTATTCACGCGCCACAGACGAATGTTGATCAGTACAAACAGAAATGTAATAGCCTCCACTGCAACCACTGATTATTGAAGAGGAGGCCATTACATTTAACATTCACTTAGCGCAGTGTACTTCAACGTGGCTCACCGCTGTTTGCCAGTCTAAAAAAATAACTTCATTACCACCGTTTGCAAATTCACTCCCCACGATGAAACACGCAGCAGAATAGGTGACAACACATCGAAAAGGTGCACAGACACAAACACACAAATCAGTTCAGTCGTTCAGTCGTGTCCGGCTCTTCGTGACACTATGGACCATGCACGCCATGCTTTCCGGTCTCTCACTATCTTCCTAACATCACATAACTTCATCTGCAGTGCCTCGAGGATGCCTTCTAACCCTCGCGTTCGCTGCCTACCCCTTCTCCGGCGACCCTCAACCTTTCCCAACATCAAATCTTTCTCCAGCGACTCCTCTCTTCTCATCAGATGACCAAAGTAGCTGAGCTTTAACTTTAGAATTTGACCCTCCAATGAGCAGTCAGGGTTTATGGTTGACAATATCGACTGATTTGATCTTCTGGCAGTCCAAGGAACTCTCAAGAGTCTTCGCCAGCACCACAATTCAAACGCGTCAATTCTTCGGTGGTCAGCCTTTTTCACAGTCCAACTCTCGCATCCATACATCACAACTGGAAAGACCATAACACACACATAAACAAGAACGATGCTGCGCTGACAGCTAATTATTTGTACACCAACACCTTCTTCCTTCTCAACTTCTAGGTACACATCATTGCATCTTTATAAACAATTACAAATAAAGTAAAAATCATTAGTTGTCAGTGCAGCATCGTCCTTGTTAATGTGTGTGTGTGTGTGTGTGTGTGTGTGTGTGTGTGTGTGTGTGTGTGTGTGTGTGTGTGTGTGTGTGTGTGTGTGTGTGTGTGTGTGTGTGTGTGTGTGTGTGTGTGTGTGTGTGTGTGTGTGTGTGTGTGTGTGTGTGTGTGTGTGTGTGTGTGTGTGTGTGTGTGTGTGTGTGTGTGTGTGTGTGTGTGTGTGTGTGTGTGTGTGTGTGTGTGTGTGTGTGTGTGTGTGTGTGTGTGTGTGTGTGTGTGTGTGTGTGTGTGTGTGTGTGTGTGTGTGTGTGTGTGTGTGTGTGTGTGTGTGTGTGTGTGTGTGTGTGTGTGTGTGTGTGTGTGTGTGTGTGTGTGTGTGTGTGTGTGTGTGTGTGTGTGTGTGTGTGTGTGTGTGTGTGTGTGTGTGTGTGTGTGTGTGTGTGTGTGTGTGTGTGTGTGTGTGTGTGTGTGTGTGTGTGTGTGTGTGTGTGTGTGTGTGTGTGTGTGTGTGTGTGTGTGTGTGTGTGTGTGTGTGTGTGTGTGTGTGTGTGTGTGTGTGTGTGTGTGTGTGTGTGTGTGTGTGTGTGTGTGTGTGTGTGTGTGTGTGTGTGTGTGTGTGTGTGTGTGTGTGTGTGTGTGTGTGTGTGTGTGTGTGTGTGTGTGTGTGTGTGTGTGTGTGTGTGTGTGTGTGTGTGTGTGTGTGTGTGTGTGTGTGTGTGTGTGTGTGGTGTGTGTGCGTGCGTGCGTGCGTGCGTGCGTGCGTGCGTGCGTGCGTGCGTGCGTGCGTATACATGCGTGTATGCGCATGCGCGCGTATACGTGCGTGTGTGCGCATGAGAGCGTGTGCCTCTTCTTTGTGTTGTCACCTATTCTGCTGCGTGTTTCATCATGTCTGACCGCCTAGCTCGACGTATTATTGTCACTCCCCCATCTTTTGTTTGTCAAATGTAGTCAGGGCTTGAAGTTTTCTTTAAACGTCGGTAGAGCAACATTCATGGCATCCGTCAAATTAAAATCATCCGCACTGCAAACAAAAATTTTTCCTACCCTGTTAACGCTCTTTGGTCTTTAAAGGAGTAGCGAATGTTCTACTGTGCTCCTCAAAACCATGTTGGGACGCTTGAAGACTTTTTAACGAGGATTGCGCTGGCGCTTTCTGTCTAAATGCATATATCCATGTAGATAGTAGAATTAGCATTCAACACGGCATTACTGCTCGGAACAACATTTATCAATATCCTTTCTCATGTTTTTTTTACTAATTGGAGAAATTTCAAAAACTTTTTCCGTTTATTTTTAGGACGCTATTTAAAGCATTTTCCGTTGGTTATCCCCAATTCTTCTGTTTCTTCCGATTCAAGATGTCTCCGGGCATCATCTCAGCTGTCGAGAAGCTTGTCTCCAAGATTGACCAGAAGGCGGAGACAGGCGAGGAGTTCGAAGCCGGCGAAATGTACGCGGCATTGGCCCTGGACGTGATCTGCAAGAGTGCCATGGGCATCGACTACAACCTGCAAGACCACCCGCGACATCGCTTCCTGGTCTGCTGCAGACTGCTCTTCGGATGCGCTTTCTCCTTCATCGCCGTGTTGCTTAGTACGTATAGCAGACCAACACTGCTGTCATCCGCGTTCAATTCGCTTACCGGTAAATAATCCATTTCGGATTCCTATATTGCGCACTTATTACGGAGTGTAAATTTAGCAATCGCGATCATAAAGTCCTCTTTCTGTTTCAACATATTTCGTTACCCTTTTTGGTAATTATCAACCCCTGTACCTGCAAGTCGGCACGGTTATCAACGTGCACTTTAAACCTCAAATGTCGAAATAACGTGTAATAATATTGTAGTGTGCTATAAAATCATTGTGACCTTATCTAGCCCCGTAACAAGCGTTGCTGCTGAAAGAGCATGCTTTAGTATCCCTTTTTTAACTTCCGTCTATCTCCTGCGTGAAACTTCTCGACAGGTTAACTTGTATTTCGACTGACATTGAAGAAATGTACGGCCTTAACGGACACAAACATTTACCGCCTACAGCCGCATTCCCGGGATCAGCAGGCCTGCTGCAGTTCATCAACTTTCGCCTGCTACGCTGGCAGAACCGCGGTGTACATCCATTTGTCGAAGTGCAAGAAAAGTGCAAGCGCATTGTGGAGCAGAGGCAGCTCGACTCGACGGTAAGTAATTCGCTGGTCCTAATGGCTGAAACTCTGTCGCTTCACTTCGAGTCCATACACTAAGCTTCCACGCGTATATCCAGCCTACCGATGTCAAAAAGTCTCGAGTGGCTACTTTGAGGAAGCTCGCTGAAGCCTAATGCATACCACGCAGCTTGTACCATAAAGGTAAAGCCTTAAGTTCAAGTTATTAAACCTGAACAGCAGGCTTATTTGCGAAAAAGAAATGTCATGATGCGAATTTAGGTAAATCCTCTTGGTATTTCGCTATGCTGTTGGCATGCTGCAGAATACCTAAATCCACAGAAATTGTTGTTGTGCACGGCATTCAGTGTAATTTTTAACGTTACCTAGCCACCTACACATTTCGCCGAAACCATTAGCAGGAGATCCGCCTGACTCGTCTTTCAACTGAAGTCCATTGTAGCTGTAGGTTTTCTTTTTTGTCTTGCTTTCACTTGGTTTGCCTAATCTAGCTAATCATGCAACAGCCAAAGCAAGTCAAACCAATAGTAAATCTAAGAGAAAGGAACAAAATACTAAGAATACTGATAAGGCTGACCGCGTAACTATGGGAAGAACGAGGAGAAAAGAGAAGGACAACGTCGTCAAGGGAGAAACGAACGTGACGCTTTTTGCAAATTTTTTTGTGAAAAGAGAAGGACAACTTCGTCAAGAGGGAAACAAACGTGACTCTTTTTGCAAAATTTTTTAGTGAACAGTTATCTAGTTTTGGTCATTAATCTTTACTTTCCATCATCGTCATCATCAACTACGACACTGCAGGGAGAAGGCCTCTCCCATTTTCCTCCAATTAACCCTGTCCTGTGCTAGCTACATCCACTTGCCCCTGCGAACTACTTAACCTGAACCACACACCTAATTTTCTGCAGTCCCCTGCTACGCCTTCCTTCCTTTTCAATCCAATTGATCACTCTTAAATACCATCGGTTATCCTCTCTGCGTACGTGTTCTGCCTATATAGTCATACACCTATTCGCTTTCATCTGCTGTCGTACTGGTTAGGGCTCAGAAGAATTAAAAACGTGTGTGTATTTTAAGTCATGCTTCTGAAAAAATGATAAACCCTTGCCGGTAGCCGCTCGCTTTCACGTCCCGATAATTAGCGAGGCGGTAGGTTAGAGGCATCGGAGCGTAGACTCCGTGTAGTGCACCGGCTTCACAGTACTAGAAAGGCACTTGTTAAGGCGAAAGCCTTTATGGCTTACACTGTCACCGTCCGTTTATGCGGTCCGACTATAGCTGTCAATCAAATGACCTCATCACCCGAAATTGAGACCAACGTCATCAGAAAAATAAAAATCCGGCCTCAAACGCGAATCGAACATCCATCTCTTGTATCTCCATCCGAGCCCTTTAACCAACTATGCCACGCCCGGAATAACTGTCTACCATGAGGAGGATAGTTAAAAATAAATAAATTACTTCCCTATCGGGAACACCCGGGATAGTGAAACACACAAAGTATTTATCCTTGTTAGCAGTAAGGATGATAGTAGCTATAGCAATGATGCTACGGTTAGTGTTAATGACAACGATGACATTAGCGATGATAATGACTGTGCATTTAGTTGATAACAATAATGAGGGTAAACGGGATGCACTGTGCGCACCACACTGCACTCGGGATTTTTTATGCAGGCTCGCACCTATTGGAACCACAGTGTGACCTACAAAAATTCATTAAGCCTCACCTTAGTGTTCTCCGGACGGCCGCCATGTGCTCCTTATGTTCTGGCACCAAGGTCACAGGCGGCGCGAGAGAGGCGAATTGATTTCATGCTTAAAAACATTAGGGAATTACTCTGTCGTGCAAGACGGATGACACAGCAATGCTGTTTGCGTTTGGTTCGACTACGTTATAGTAATTGGTTCACTGGAAAGGAAAGGTGCAGTATCTGTCACACTTGTTCTGTGGACACCTGACCCGCGCCGTAAGAGGAGGATTATATTTCAAGACATCATAGTGTATATGTGTTGTCTTCGGCGAAGAAGTGCGTCCTGTAAACCAATTTGAATTGCGCCTGATTCCTGCTGTACGGCATCTACTTCTGTATGTTCTGTGCTGTGACGTTCGAGGAAGCGCCAAATGAAAGGCGCCGCAGGGACGCCTGGATTGGACGCCCGGTAGGGTGAGCTTCACCTAAGTAATCTCGACCATGACCGATCAGATCTCATGATGGCAGTTCTGGTTATTAGACATAATCGGAGGTGACGTCACGTCCGATCGTGATGACGTCATTACTGAGAACACATGCAGAACACGAACACACAAGTACATCATGGACTTTTTGTCAGACAGAACTGCCGGCATGAAATTTCAAGACATTCAGTCCCCCCCATGGATGTTAGGGAGCTGGGGGGTGCAGCAGGACTTGGTTCTCTCCCCGTTTCTTCTAAACGTGGCAGCGAGGGGCCTCCCAGAAGGTCTGGGGTCATAAAGGGGCTAAATTTCAGTATTTTTGCGGATGACATCAATCTCTGGATTAACCAGGGTAGTGATGCGAGCATTGAGGAGAGCCTGCAGGTGGCGGTCACTGTCGTAGACTACGCTGCCAGTAGGGGTCTATCATGCTCGCCGCAAAAATCGGAATCATTCATCTATAACCCAAAGTCACTCTGATGTAAGCGCAACTGGGAATTTGACATTAAAGTAGGAGGGAAACCAGTTCCAAAGGTAGATAAAATCAGACTCTTAGGACTATTCATTCAGGAGAATGGATATAATGACGGAAAAATCAGAAAGCTAGAGGGATTCGCCACACAAGCCATTGGAATATTTAGGAGAACTGCGTTTAAAGGACGAGGCCTGAAGGAAAGAAGCTTGCTTAAACTCATCCAAACTTACGTAATAAGTTGCGTGAGCTATGCCACACCGTTCTTAAATATCAGGTCAGAGGAGAAGAAGAGGTTAGACTCTCTCATTCGACGGTGCATAAAGAGGGCCCTGAGCTTACCAATTACCACATCCACAGAGAAGCTCCTTTGTATGGGAGTGCACAATAGCTGGGACGAAATAGCGGAGGCTGTCGGAGTTTCGCAGCTGCAAAGAATAAGTCGAACGACCACGGGCAGAACTGTACTCGAAATTGTAGGCCTGCAGACAGATTGGGGACTACGAGAAAATCAAGCATCCCACAGGACTACTGAGAAAATCTAATCATTGCCCCCCTCCCTCGTAACATGCATCCCATATTCAACACAGAGAGGAGGGCGAAGAGGGCAGGAAGACTAATCAGACGCTTCGATTCGATGGACAGCAAGTCGGTTGCGTACGTGGATGCGGCAAGTGGCAAAACGGGTGCGGCGGTCGCCTCGGTGGTCTATGGCCGAGGGGCCCCGGTATCAGCCGCCACCATTAGAAGCCGCAACACGGAAACGGCTGAAGACGTTGCAATAGCGCTCGCTTGCGACAGAACGCAAGCCAATTTCATAATCAGCGATAGCAAAACGGCTATTTGAAATTTCGGAAAGGGTAGGGTCTCGCCTGAAGCGGCAAGGATTCTGGCCAGTATACGAATAAACAGGAAAATTCGCCTAATTTGGACCCCTGCACATACGTCCGTTCCTGGCAACGAAGCGGCCCACAAGTTAGCCCGAGCTCTCTACTTCCGGGTAACTGTGGAGCCGCCCGACTGCCGGAACATGGACGAGCGTCTGCAAAATTATACGGAGATTCTTCAAAATTGCAGGTTAAGCTGGAGACTGGTGCCACCACCGGATAAAAGTCTAACAATACGGAGGCCATCGCATGGCGGTGCCTGCAAGCTGGAAACTTGAAACCCGGTCTGGGCATATTATGTCCAGATGGACGATAAAAAAAAAAAAAAACGATGAATGCAAGCACTGTGGGGAGAGAGGAGCCCTCGACCATATAATCTGGGAATGTGCGGCTAGCTCCCCAGGGCTAAAACAATTTAATTGTAGAGAAGCCTAGGAAGTCTGCTGCAGAGCGAGGTCCCTGCTCCATAGCAACAAGCCATCCGCCTGGCGGAAGAAGCCGCGGAGAGCCAAGACTTAGTTGCCTTAATCTGATAGCGGAGGTCTCGGCTCTCGTCGTTAGGCCTGCGTTCCTGGAGCTGGGATTGGGGGCCTAATTATCTGGTGGAAAAATAAAGTTGTTATCACATCGCATCCCACGCAGCTGCGCACGCTGCACGGAATAACATCAGGCTTAAACACCATCGCTGTTTAAAATGATGACCGTTTTATCCGCATATGCGGATGGCTGCCTATGCGACGTTAAAGCTGGAACTTATTTCAGCCTGCACGTACGTGCTGCGTGGAATTTGTGTAGGAGTGCTACGCAACAAGTCGGCTAGTCTGACCTATATTGTCAAAAGAAGCTTTGAGGATTTTGACGCAAACACGTGCTTCTACTTTCTTCGAAACTAAAGCTCCGCAGGAAGGATCTGCTGCAGCTGATGATCGACGCGAAGCACACCAGCGTTGACCTGGGATCGGTGGGGTCCAGTCAACTCACGGCGGCCGAGGACAACGAACATGAACTGACTGACACAGTAAAAACCGGTAAGTCTGTTAGTGACAGTGCTAACAGTAACATTGAGAATGAAGATTCACCATATCAAAAATGATAGGTAAATTTCACTGCGCGATACCTTCGCGGAACTTAATGGTTTTCACAATATCAATGGGATGCGTTTTTTATAAGGAAATTGTGTATGCTGTGGGAGTTCCCGAATTCTTTTTCAGTTTTTGGGCTCCCAGCTTACTTTTTTGACATCGAAAGTACTCGGTAAACGTTTTTATGTATTCGTAATGTGATGAAGCAGGTACAGTTATTTTGTAGAGCATGCAAAATCATATTGTCTAATACTGAACTCATCTATGTAATTAGCACCTTGCGGGTAGTAGGGATTGTAGAAGTATTTTACATATACCTCGTAGTCATGTATTAACTTAAGATCTTTTGGCCTCTCCCTACACTGAGATGTTTTGAAATGTTAGAAACCGATAGTCTCTGAGAAGGTATGAAAGACAAGAAAGATTCAATTTACGTTTAGGCCGTTTTCTTCTCTCTGCGCAGCTTGGTTTGCACTTTGAAAGTGTTGCGTGGTGTGTTTGCTTTTTATATTGTCGAAACTTTCGAACGCAATCATTCTTGGCTTTTTTGTTGCTCCTAGACTTGTAACTGGCACGCCTTGTATGGGGACCACATTTCTCGTCAAGCCACCTTTTGGCTTTTGATTTTGCTTCGCAACACCATGATGCTGAAATAATTGCTTCATTAAATAATAAAATGAATTTAGAGAAAGACAAGTAAGAAAGGAAATTGACAAGCAACTCCTCTCGGTGGATTTGTCCAGAGTAACTGTCGCAATTCAACAAAATCCCTTCGCCTATGTCGACATTAAACTTGTTTGTTTATGCGTTTAGGCCAATTGCCAATTTCAGTTTATTAGTCCATTTCGCAGACATATTATAAAACTTGTTGGGTTGGTTTGGGTTTTATAGCGCACGAGTAACTAAGGTCATCGTGTGTCAAACATAGGCGTTTTATACAGAGCGGTTTTAGAGTGATTTGAATCGCGCAGGAAGATTCGCATTTATCCAATACAATTACAGGAATATCAAAAAGGGTGTTTAGGTTCCTACAAGAAAGCGCTACGTTTATGTCACTATCTGCAATAATCCGAGGTTAAGTGGCGGTTGTTTGCATATAAGCTTGACACAGTGCGCCGAAATTTGGGTTTAATGACGAGAACTTCATCTTACGTCGTCCCCCGTTTATTTCTCGTACATCCGGTCGCACCGCGAACATGTCATCATCCCTTGCATGCAGTCTGGACTTCGCGCTTCGACCAATCTTCTTTCGCATCTTTGCTCTCACTATCAGACGCATAAATGCCCCCTCCTCTTCCTCCCCACCTTCGAGAAAGAAAGCAAAGGAATATCCTGCGGTGTATGAATCACAGAGCAATTTAAGTAGTGATATCAAAGCTGCGTTTGGCAATAAATATAAAAAAATGTATCGCGGAACCGCAAATTGATCATGTACATAGCGTAAACGTTGCTTAATAATGGCGCGGCAGATAATTCAGACGTCATAATAATGTTGTCAATAACTCTAAATGGCCTCCAGACGCCCCTGAATACTCAGGGGGAAAATACATGCCATGCAGTGCTTCACTCAGCAATAATGTGTTGTGAATTTGTAGAGAAATAAAAGCAATCCCTTGATATTCTTAAACCAAGATCTTCCGGCTTCAAAGTGCTCAGTCGAGTACTGTAAAGTTTGCACGTTTTGTACAATCGATATCACTTAGTGCTGTCACGTTGCAAGGGGAACTCGAGTTAGTCCGATGCATGGCCTCATTCTGCGGTCTATAGCAGCCTAAACCAGTTCTCAACCCGAGATTTCACGGTAACTAGCCATTTATATGACGTTAAACGGCGCATAAGGAGCTATGACTATCAAGCGCCAAGCGCAGGTGAAAAAAATTGCTGTAATAGAAACAAATAAACGCTCTTTCTTAATTTCAAAGGAAACTCATCATGGCCGATTAAAATAAAATATTTCCCACACACTAATACACTGCTTTTAAGAAAATGTTCGAAACATGCATATGCGAGGAAAATTCTGAGTACTGCTGCTCTACTTTGTCACATAAACGACACGTCTCTTTTCCTCACCAATTCAACAAGAGGGCTGCCAATTTTTTTGACATAAAGGTGATTCGCTGTAAAAAATAGCAATAGATGAGCTTATTTGAATATAGAGAGTAAGAATGAATGGCACCATGCTATAGAAACGCGCTTCCTGCAGCGAAATACCACCCGCCATCGTGCTGAAGGCGTACCTCTACAATAATGCTACAATGAAGTAGGTTTTCTGAGCAGCCACCGCCTTCCGCAAGATTTCTTATTCGTGATAAGAGGTCACCACCTTCAACATGATTTATAATCCTGATAAGAGTTTATTGAAGGCAGCAAAGCCGAAATTAAATTATGGCACTCAGGTTTTGGCCCCGTTTTCGACACCGAAGCATGCATGGCGAGGCTTATTACGTGGCCAAGAGACATTGGTGGCGATGGCTGCGCCGCTTGATTGCGATGCGGCGTCAAAAGCGTACGACAAACCGACCGCCCTCCTCAATTGCATTCAACGTTCAACTCTACAAAATTCCATGATGCTTCCTCTGCCAACAGGTTTCGGTCGCCATGTAGCCGACCAGTCGCCGTCCACAGAAAGTGATGAAAGAGGCCCTGTTGAGATACGCCACTTGTGCGGGCTGGACGCGAAGTCAGTTACTGAACTCTCCGCTTAACACTATTTCGCAAACACGAAAAATGATATAATTTTTTCATGGCATTTTCATGGGAATTTTCTTACTCTTAATGAAATGCGTACGAAGATTATACGATCGGTTATTATTACCTCTTACGATCTTCATTTACACTCCTTCCTGTGGTGCCCATCTTGTTGCGTCCACAGACGTTTCTGGCAACGGGAACCTGTCGGTCTTCAAAAAAGCTGTCCTGGATGACGACGACATCACGCAGAACGCTTTCTCCGTTCTCGTTGCCGGGTGAGGCATTCTAGCTACATTTGAAGACGGAACGCGTTGCTTCGCTTGCTCGATAAAGCTTAGACTAGCAAGTAAAAACATAAAAAAGGGTGCAGTTGTTTTCCAACAACTGGTGTTGATCGTAATATTTAGCCTCAGCCACTCACGTCAGCATGAGCTTTATGTCTGAAGATCGCCATCGAAGCAGAGAGCAAATGAGCACATACTCGTGTGTGGTAGCGATCCGGAGCTACTCTTTTAACATAATGGCATGCTTGACACGGGGTGTGTTCGAGAAACAAAAATCATTCCCTTCATAAAAGTACAGGAAATGACCTGGCCTATAAATTGTGCGTCTTTGGTACGAGTGTGCAGATATTGCTTTTGTCCACAAAAGCAATATCACACACCAGATTCAATACAGCTTTGTCAGGTCATTAAGACTGCAGCCAGGGCATTAGATGACCCATTTAAACAGCACCTTGCACCCCGCTTTTGGGTAGCCTCACCATAGTATATGGTGAGGCTACCCAAATATAATATAAAACAGTGTAAAAATGATGCAGATGACGCAAGTACGGCTGAAACAAGGGTTGGCGTTTGAAGTTGAAGTTCAAATTTGAAGTTTTGAAGTGGAAAAATGTGCTTCCAATATATACAAACAAACGAATTATACAATTCTGGATTGAGATGGGGTTTCTGGACGGCCAAAAACTACCTTAGCACTGTCGGTGTTAGGCAGTAAGTTTGAGTATAAACCTCTGAAGCTCTGCAACCTATACAAACACAAAATAAACAAACGCGGAGGCTTACTAATGCAATTTAAAAAACCTTTACTGTAAGCGGGAGCACTGCACAATGCATAAAATGTTTCGATAAGGCATCGTGATATTTGTACCATTATGTATGAATACTGCGCTGGTGTAGATATATCACGCTGGCGCAAAGCTTTGAAAAAGCAGATATTGTAAGTGGACACAGCAAATGCAGTGTTACCTCATTTTAAATATCTTATGTAGCCCGTCCGGCTAAAGGAACCGAGACCGAAAATTGTTCACATAAATATTCTGCTATAAAATTATTCACTGTTCATATATTAATATTTCAGCTTATATCATGTTTCTTAGAGCAATAAATGTCTAGAACAAAGGGCTCTCAAAACACAATTATAATCTCTCCGCCTCTTGAAAGGCTAAGATTAGGCTAGGTGTCTCTTAAGTTTTATTTCTTTATTTTTAGTAGCTGAATGAAATTATGTCTTTTGTAACGGACTTGCTAACAAATAGAGGTACTAAAAGCTTTGCTCTGGTTTGAGGCCACAAAGAGAGCAGCCCACTCTTAAGCAGATCAGCAACAGTTCGAAGCCTAAAGTTACCTTGCATTGAGAATTTGTCTTTCATGAGTCATTAGTAAAGCAGTTTCTCGTAATGTTAACATATACTCGACAAACCTGCGTGGCAGTCTACTGCAGTGTTCTAAACCCATATGTCATGTTGGTTTATTTCATTCCTTCATTCCTTGATATTGACATTGCCCCTCTTGAAATGAAACGCGTTTTTCTGCCTCTTATACGGTGATCCGTAGCTGCAGAAAAAAACACAAAATATATCTTAAACCGCAATGATAGAAGCCTGCACTTTTTCGGGGCACAAATAGAGCAACTGTTTCAAAGGGGCAAGTCGACACACACTGATTCTCTTGTTTCGCATATTCATTAATGATTTTATTCCCTTTCTTGTCCCGCGCCGCTTGCTTCCCTGTCTCCGTATAGTTTCGAGACGACGAGCAACACGATGTCCCTGGTGACGCACACGCTCACGCATTACCCAGAAGTGCAAGAGAGGATGAGGGAGGAGCTGCTCTCGGTTCTTGGACCTGACGTGCGTGTTGTACCCTTAAGTATCTTTTATTTTGATAATGCTAGAAATGACCTAGAAGCGAAAGCTCACCGGCGTCGCTTGTGAAGCTTTATCTTCAATCAGTGGTGACTGAGGAGCATCAGAGGTAGACGTGCCACAACGACGGCAGGCTAAGCTGAATAGTTGTAACGTCCCATGGGCGCGAAGTCACGTCAGGCGGAAGGTCGTCTGAAGGTAGCGGGTTGCTGCGGTGGATCACAGCTTAAGTCCGGAGGACTACTTGGTAAACATCGGTTGCGGCGGAGTCCCAAAACTAGACGTGTAACATATCAGGCTTCCAGGACCGAACTACTCGTCCCTGGCTTGCGCACCGGGCAAGCGACTTTATGTTTCTTATTTTCTTCTTTTCCCCACTACATAGCAGCCGCCAAGACACGAAGCGTCAAACTTAGCGGCACCGCATGGAGCGTCGATGGGCGCTACAGCCTCCCGGGGGCGTAACTCCGATCTCTCAACTGTAGACCCCAAACCCTTCATAAGCACTGGTTGTATGTAAGTGAGTTAAGCGGTGATCCCTGCGCATAAATGTCTCTGAACGCAACCTGAAATTGCGACACTCCCATGGAAGGCGGGAAATAAATGTGGCATTAAATAGTGCCAGCGTTATCATACGTAAGCATTAGATGTCTCCTCCCAGCTCATTCCCGGCCGGTAGTGCGGCTAATTACAATATGAAAATCATATAATGCAACCTCAAAAAGAACACATTCCTGTGGAATATCGTACTAACTTGTTTTAGTCTCGTCAGTTGTAGAAAAAAAAAGAGCATGAAAAAAAAATGCCACACGAAGTGGATTCGAAATGCTATTTCGATGTTCGAAACTGCAGCCTTAATTCATCGCACCAGATAATTTGTATGCTAATCAGTGGACCCTATTGTTGATAGAACGAATCGTCCCTCTCGGCTGTCATCAAACACCTGTTGTAACGAAACACCAGCTGCATGGTTATAATGAAATATTGATTATACAAAAAAAACCTGCTATAGTATGATATGCCGTCTATTACTAAACATTGTCTATTGCAACTTGATAGCGACAGTACAGAGGCGATAGTTTGTGATAGGGATTTTGTGCCTTTATACGTTGCGATAACTTCGGCGGTACGCTACATACCATAGGTTGCAGAACGATACAACAACGGAAGAGAAAGTAGTGAAGAATGCATTGAAATACAATGATCACCCTATTTTCCTTTTTGTTATCTAAAGCTCATCGGAATGGAAACAGTAAAAGGTATGGTTTGATGGAGCATACCTCAGCAATCTGCTATTCGCGGATGTCATTGCCTTGCTGAATATGGTTCCCGAGTATGGTATGCCTTGCTGAGCATCTGAGTATGCGGAGTTTGGTGCTGAGTAGGAAGAATGATCAGTGACCTAAACAGAAAAAACAGAAACGTAGGAGAGGACTAAGGTAATGTTCAACAGCCTCGGAAATATACAACAGCTAATAGGTAACCAATCACTGGAAGGGGTCGGCTAATATGCATACTTAGGCCACGTAGTAACCGCAGATCCGCACCACGTAAGGTAAATAACTGGGAGAATAAGTTACGATGGCGCGCATTTGCCACGTGCTCGCAGGTTATGACTGGCAGCTGACCGCTATTTCTCAAGAAGAATATTTATAACAGTCGAATTTTGTTTGTACTCACCTAAGGGGCTGAAATGTGGACGCTAACGAAGAGAGCTCCACTTAAAGTTGGCGACAAAAAAATATGGATCGGAAAATGTAGGTGTGTAGTTATGAGATAGCGTGCAGAATGGGTTAGGGAACAAACAGTTATTGGCTGAAGAGTAACAAATTGGATTCCAAGGGAAAGCAAGCGTAGCCGAGGGCAGCAGAAATGGAGATTTGTGTAAAAGGTTAAGTTCGTTGGGCTAGGTGGGTGCAGCTAGCTCATGACCAGAGCAATTGGGAAAAGATGGAGGCGTTTCCACTGCAATGGGTCTAGTCCGGCTGCCACTGCTGATGATGATGGTGAAGCTTACATCTGAAGCTCAACGTTCGAGACTAAAACCGAATATTCAAACTTCCTCAGTCACCGCCGTTTGGGTTGGATCTATAAAATAGATTACCTAGTACATTGAGCAGCATGCATGAACAGCAGGTATACTTAAGCAGGCGTATCAGGCGTATCATACTGCAATTGTTTCTGAGTGATTAAAATAGCGCACATAATCGACACCTTCCCTTCTGCACATACTTCCTCCGCTAACAGCCGATTTGTCTCATTAGGACTAATCATTAGAGGCAATTTTTTCACTTAATATAGAAGGCCTTGTTCGATGAAAGTATAACTCTGAACCGCAATTTCTCCCCAGGAGAGCTAAGCATTGGTTTGATTTCACAAAGTTGTTTACTTACAGTAATGCCTAACTTCGAAAATGTTCTTCGTGTTTTGGCCTCACTGTTAAGCGGCATCAGCTACACAAAAGTAGCATTTATGATGGGTTTTGAATTTTTTTGACAGTACAGCATACGACATTTTATTAACAATAATTCCTCAACGCTCTCTTCTAAATAATTTCATAAAAACTTTTGTCCACATAAGTTTGTGAATACTCAAACAGCCTTTCATGAGATACTAATTACATGTCCTTCACTGTAATTTGCTAATCATTGTGGGCATAGTTTTTTAATAATCACCATAAATTTGAGCACATACGCAGAAAAGATGCTATACGCGAGTCATTTTGTGGGCACTCAAAAGAAGTGACTTTCAAAAACAAGAACTTTAAATTGTTTTTGTGCGATGTAGAAATTGTTATGCCTTATCGGAAACGTCGTATGTAGTGATTAGACTGCGGCTTATTGCTTCGCGTCTGCTTTAAACGCGCGGGTTAATGTATTACTCAAGTTTTCATAGCAATAGTTTGCTTTCAAGCAAGTTTTAGGGCAATGCGCTTTACGTAGATATTAGAATTGCGTAGACCATGTATATGGCTCGATATGGGACCACCCTATTTAAAACAGGTGCAGTGAGCATATTCCCATTTCAAAGAGTTTAAAATCGCCTCAGCGCTAATCAGATCACCCAATGGCACTGATACTTCAGCAGCCGCGTGACAAGGTGCGTATTACGCATTGCTGTGAAATTGTCCAGATTACTTGAGCCTTTCCTGATATAAGCAATGTTTCCGAACACTGCCAACATATTCAATAAAGGCCAGTAACGCAGGTTATTCTTATCTTCACCAACAAATCATCACTTCAAGAGCCTGCTAAAACCAACTGCAGAACCGACGTCCTGCAGACGGCTATTTTTTTTTATGCCCATACTGCCCGTATTGTTAGAATCAACCCGATCTTTAACCTGACGTCCATGGTGCGATCTGAACCAGGTGACCACAAGCGGGAATGGGCGCACTCCCTAGAGCAGGATTTCGCCACACTGGTACAGTCCTTGGCTCCCACCTCCAATACGAATACTCCAATAGACCGATAATTTATGTTCTATTAAAGGTAAATATCCTGCCTGCATATAGAACCATGCCTACATTTACAGAAAGGTTTCGGGAGTGAAAGTTGATTCAGAATGCAATCTGGCAATCCGAAATTCGAGCATCTGTTACTGCACACGGGGGCAGTTTTCATCGGCTGTTACTCAGTTTCATGAAGTATGCTATGCCTTAGCTCCCGTGACCTGAACACCGTTGACGATTAATTCGTTCAAAAGTGTTCAAAATACTGCAATTGTTTTGTAAATCCATTTTAAAATGTAGAGTTTAAATTGAGAACAAGTTTTAACTGCGAGCTGGCGTTATTTTTTGCTGCATATATGAACATGGGAATGCTTCCATCGCCTTGTAAAATAAAACCTGATGGGCCAGTAATCGCTTCACCGGAGCGTCTGGTCTTAGTCCTTTCGTACCAAGATGTAATGGTGGGATTTCTGAGTCTATGCACAGTGTCTTTTCTTGGCCCTGTGTACTCCTTGTGTCCTTGTCAAACGTCTGTTTTTATTGGATTATCTTATGTTTACGTCTATTTTTCACCTTAAGAATACGATATACAAAACGACCCCTACCGAAGTATTACTTATATTGCTTGCCTGGGAGTGCTTACGATCAGCAGTGGTGTGTGTTTTTTTATTATTTTGCTTTTTTTTTCAGGAGCCCATTACATACAGCACCATTCAAAACCTCCCCTACATGAACTGCGTCATACAAGAGACCATCCGCCTCTACCCGCCAGCTTTTGCGTAAGTATAAGCATGATGCGCGTAAAGTATATTCAGACTTTAGATGCTGAGCAGCGAATTTTGAAATTGGGACCGTGATATTTGCACGACCGCGTCATTCTTCTCCCATGCCTTTTACTCGCTTGAAGGTCTCTAATAAGATGCCATGTGGTAGCCAAAAAAATATCTGTGGCATTGCTGATACAAGTTTCTGTTTTCCGCGCGAGATACTCTCATTAACCATAATCCTCCCGCACGAAGCCGATACAAACCTGATACCGGCCTTCCGTAATCCGCCTCAGACGAGGTTACTGTAGGCGCGTAGTGATTTCAATGCGGTGGAGCATCCCTCGAATTTTTTTTTTTTTGTTATTTACTGCGCTCAAGTAATCGGAAAACGACAGTGCTATGCTCTGCAGCTTAGCGCATCAGGCATCGTGAGATATTTGGCGGTAATTGACGGGTCGCTTTACTACTACATATCATGTATGGTATTATTAAATTGGTCGCTTTGTCCCAGATTGCATTGCACCCATCTAAGCTATCCGAAAGGCAGAATATATAGACTCCGTTAAACTCGGAGCCAGCTCTGTACATACATGCATTTCACGAAATTCCCCCACCAGCCAAATCCTCCCACGGGCACATCGCATTCCCCGTCATAACCAACATCCCAGAAATCATATTATTTACGGACTTTACGCAACAAGAATCACTTCCTAACTAACGTGGAGACCATTATCATCGTCAACTAATCAAATCGGCCACTTCAAAAGCACTTTAATGAATACAAACTATAATCCGTCATTGTAAATCCCTATAAATACTTTTCTTTTCGCCGGAATATACTCAACTACCATGCAGTGCTCTGAAAGAGACCTTCGAGGATTAAAAAATTGCTGGGCTTAGTTTTAGTTAAGCCCGGTAAGTTGCGAAAGCGATAAAAGCATGGCTAAGAACAAGTCGACAAAGAGTCTTCACTGTTCAAAGCGTCCACTACATTCCATTCGGAATTGTCACCAGTTGAGGACGATTCAAGAGTAGCGTCATCTAGCTGCATCTTGAGTGCGCCGTCGAGCGAGATGCTGTTCCCGTTCTTCATCTGTCTCTGTAGCCCGCTGTCGTTTTCTGGCTTCATCACGGCAAACTAACGTTTGAGTTAACGTATATAGAACTAAAATCCATTTACCTTTTTTTGTTTTCTCAACGCTTTGTGCCGACATCTTTCGGACCACACATGCCACGTTCACCCGCATGGTAACAATTTCGTGCCATAATCTCTTTCTTTTTTCTTCAACATCATCATGCAGGTTCGTGACACGTGAGGCCGTGGTGGACAAACAGTACGACAAGATACGCATCCCTGCTGGCACAGTTGTCATGGCGGCCTCTGAATACATCCAGAGGGATCCCCGACACTGGGATGATCCGGACAAATTCAACCCCGACAGGTAGGACAACCTATTTTTAACAGGGGTGTCTTTGTATGTAGGACGTATACCACTTGGTATAGGAACTACACGGACATATCATGCCTTACAGGCCTGCAATCACGTGGCGTCTGCTTCGGTATTGGCTTGAAGACCGCGAGGAAAACTCATTTTATCCCACGTTTTTACAGGCGTGCACTCGACAGTTGCCGCAAGAAAGGTGGTGCGCATGGATCTTCTCGCACTCTCGCTCCCTGACGATGTCATGCAAGCGCTTATGTGCCCTTGACAACCAAGGCTGCGAAGCGATGTTGGCATTGATGCCAAGTTAGAGGTTTAGAGGTTAATGGCATTCTAGCATAAATCAAGGAGATAAAATGGGCACCGGCAGATCGCGTAATGAAGAGACAGGGTAGCCAATAGTATCTAAGGGTAACAGAATGGGTTCCAAGGGAAGGCAAGCGTTGCAGCGGAGGTCAGAAAGTTAGGCGGGCGAATGAAGTTTGGAAGCTAGCAGGTATCAAGCAGCTGCGGCTGGCTCAAGGTTAGGTTGATGGGAAAGATATGGAAGAGGCCTTTATCCTGCAGAGGGCATAGTAAGGACAATGATAACGCAAACGTTGTTCTCATCGCACGTACAATATTTACTTTTTAATACAAACCAACTGATGATTTCCAGAAAAAAGTTGTCTGTAGTCTGTTGTAATTTCTTGCCTATGCAGGTGGGTTCGACCAAGAAGAGGGGCAGTTATTCCGCACGGACTTCTCCCACGGGTTGTATTTTTGTGCGCTCGGGCAGTAGTGTGTACCCAGCGTTTGCTGATTTTCAGCAGTGCCTCTTGCATGACTAGCATTCAGTTTATGATTATGTTTATGGCATGATACTATATGATATGATGGGATATGATATAATGATGTGATTATGTTTGTGACATGTTACAATTATGTTGCAGCTTACGCTTATCAAGAGCATTAGGTTTATGATGGATTCTAATAACTCAAATATTGCGAAAAACCTCGACTTGCAAGCAAACTTTTGATCAACTGTCTCTCTGTGTCGCAGGTTCTTGCCTGAAAACAAATCTAAGATCAACACGATGGCCATGCAAGCCTTTGGCAACGGGCCCCGCAACTGCATCGGCATGCGCTTCGCACAAATGGAGTTGCGGTACACGTTCGCCCATATCTTGCGGAAATACCGGCTGGTAAAGACAGAGAACAGCGAAAAGGTGCGTTGTGTAGTTTGAAGTTGAACGGCTGGAGTGACGCTTGGACGCAGCGTTGAAAGGTTACCGTCACAATTGGGCCACAATTTCGTTAAAACATTAAAATCAGAGCAGTTTTCTCCCTTCATTTTCATTCTTTTTTATTACCTTTTTCATTATTTTCCTTGTCCCACTCCTATTTGTTCTTGTTAGCTATCATGGCACATCTTTCCTTCACCAGTAAGTTTGTAGAACAGCTATAATGGGCGATATTAACATCACTACGCAGTGGGCACAAATTAACGGCTCTCATTGAGATTTGAAAACAGGAAAAACGCAACAATAATTAGAATTCACCCACACACACCTCTGGCAACATAAAAACGCTACAGAAGTTTTCCTCGCCTTGCGCAGCCGATTGTAAAACGCTAAAGGTTGTAAAACACGTCAGGCCTTAAGGCGAAATCCTTTAATGGCTCTTGCTGTCGTGGACAAAATGCGTCCCGCTTTTGCGGCGGCTTTGATTGGCCGAGGCGGGATGACGTCATAGTGATCTCGGCCAATCACAGCGCACCACCACAGTATGCGCGAATGCGTGCCTTATATGGCCATATTCCAAGGAATCATCAATTACTAATTAATTAATAAGCAATTCCTAATAACTGACAAAGCACGTAATTCAATCATTACCTAATCAAGGACTAATTACGTGATTACCATTTTCACTTTCATTATTAACTAATTAACTGACTACTTCCTAATTAGTGCCAGTTGCGTAGCAGAATGCGGTACTCAGGCTGTCGCCTTTCACTGTTTTAGTCGCTAAACTCCCTGGTAATGTTTTATTTCCTTTAAATAACCACTGAAACTATCAATATGTGCACGCTTAACAGAAAGAGAAAATGTTGATTTCTTTGATTTGCAGGGTTTAACACCCCAAAGCGACTCAGGCTATGAGAGACACCGCAGCGGAGCGCTCCGGAAATTTTTACCACCTTAGGGTTTTAACACACACTGTCATCGCACAGCAACGGGCGCCTTGAGTTTCGCTTCCATCGAAGAGCCGTTGCCGCGACTAAGATTCGATTCCCTAATGTTGGGCACAGTATTTGTGCACCCTAATCACTATAGGGGTGTGACAGAAAAAGGACAGATACGCCCTCTGCAGTGGCTGATTGGATAGAATGCTTGACTGCTAAACCTAAGGCCTTGGATTGAAACCTAGACGAGGCGGCCTCTTTTCTACGGTGACGAAAAGTAAGGCGACACGTGTAATTAGAGATGGCGGTGCATGTTAACCAACTCCAGATAGTCAAACTTCCTGGAGCCCTTACCTGCGGCCTCTCCTAGGCGTACAGACGGTACGAACTATCATTTGCTTCAGTACTTAAACGTAGTGACTAACGTAACCTGATCAGTCCCTGAGTAATACTTGTCAACTTGTACACACTGGAAGCTGTAGTTTTGCCTAATGTTCGTTCCGATGCCATAGCCGCTTCAAATAGGTTTAATGAGAGAAGTTCGCAAGTAAGGCGGAACGAAACATTGAGATAGTGAAGCTTTTTATGTCATCGGCAAGTAGGGCGAATTCTTTTTTGCGCAACGGCATAAGCCACATAACGCTCTGTGTAATTTTTCTTAGGTTAAATATTAGGCGCAAGATTAATAATCCTCCCGCAAGAAGCCGAGCTACTAAGAAGAAACACCTTTTGGACCAGCAGCGAAGCTAGCAAGTTTTCGGGCGCATACAAAAAATTAATTTCTTAGGTTTATCTCTGATTTATTAGCATGCATGACTGACGAGTAGTCAGATAATATGCAATACTATTCAGTTAGACTTTCATGCCCCTCTAAATTTTACTGCGTACTTAATGTAGAAAAGGACAAAACGTAACTGCAAAGACATTCTCTTAGCTAGCTTATTGTCCATTTTTAAAACGGTGCTTAGTCGGTAGAGAGCCGAGTTTCGAGGACAGCCTCAGCAACTCATTACATTTTTTTCTTCCTATTATATGACTTATCGGCCTCGTGACCTGAGCGCCTTTTTGTGCTTGTTCATCTCACGCGAACACGTATGGGAATACATTTAAAACAATTTTAATAACCTCCAGAAATTATCAACCGACTCATCAGCATAAACCTAATCAAGCTTTGACAAAAGTCGTCTTAAATGATCATGTCCTAGTCCTATTGAAATATTCCGCAATAACTATAAGGACTTTCTTGACAAGCACATCACTTTACGTGAATCGTGCAAGATAACATCTTTCGATCGGAGAGCCATATCACGAGATCGAGAGACGCATACCTTTTAATAGAACCTGTACACTATCAGCACCAGCATATGTTAAGCTTCTTGAGAGCTCCTGGCTGATGCTGCCATAGTCTGTGCTCGATCACATCAAAATGTAATCTCGATAAGAGCTGGTTTTTTAACATTTCTGCTTGTTGCGTACATGGTAAATTCTTCTAGCAAAAGGCAGCGCACAGGCACAAACACGAGGCGGGAAGGAACAATAAACAGTGCTGTGTCTTTTCTCTTCCTCCCTCCTGCTTGTGATGGTGCGCTCCTTTTTCCTTGAATATCGTACCAACACCCACCAGTCTGCGCCATGGGAGATGAATATATTTTCAGTAAAATAAAAATTTCTGGTTGGCTTAATTTAGCATATTCTGCACAGACATCACGACGTAAACATTGAATGATCTAAAAAATTGAACGAACCACGTGGAAATCAAAGCACTTTAGGGATGTGGCGTTTACTAAAACGAAACATATATTTACACATATACCTCGTTTCCCTTGTTACCTGACAGTTCTCAGTTGGCTTCCCAGGCCTTCATTATTTAAACAGGACGTTGCCTGCATTTCTCTCACTAGAGGCAGTTAGCAGTTAGCGTAAACGTGGGCCAATTTACCGGATGCCTACTGTTAGTAGGGCTATGGCTGGGGTAGCCACGGTGCGTGCGCAGCTACCGTTCCCTAAATTCGTAAGCGTCTAAGATAGTAACACGTATCTCTGCACATGGTCTCTAATGTTTCGGCGCTTTACGAGATAACTCTTTTGAGTGTTTTAGGTCCTGACAGTTCTCGGTGTAACGGGACGTTGCTGAGAATTTATTGACTTCATTGATCATTTATTTTGCAACATAGAAGCAATAAAGTAAAGATATGAAAATGCGAGCCAGGAATGCACAATAGTTCTCATGAATCGCCGCTCATTCCATTTTTGACTTGGATGAGAGCTATTTTTTCAAATCTCGTGCCCTATTGTACCTCACATACTGGCACCGCTTTCTTTCAGGACCCACCTCGTATTGAGATGAACCCGATCATCTTGAAGATTAAAAACGGCGTCAAAGTCCGAGCAGTGCCCCTGTGAGCCCATGCCCAGAACGAGGAGACCTGGTGACTTAAACGAGGACACTTTGGCATTTCTGCTTACATACCCACGTGCAGCAGTGTTGCGTTGTCTTGACAGTCTTCTATTCCAGCCAGTACAAAACAAGGACACGGAACGCATGCCCTCCCACAGGCTTGGGAATTGACGGCCTGTTGGTGGATATGCCTTCCTTGTTTCGTTTTCCTTGCATTTTTTTGTGCAGCTCCCCTCGTTACAGTTCCCTTCGAGCAGCTGTGTCTAGCTCTCTACTAAGATGCGTTGCATCAACGCCGGACAGTTTATCGCATAAATAAATTTAAAATAAAAGTTTTCTTCAATCTGTAACATTCGGTGCTTTTCTGAAAATGGGGATTAAAGAGCCATTTTTATCTTGTGCGCAAAACGTATTTAGAAAAGCAAGCTGATTACAGGGCGCACATCTATCTTTGGACCTGCCCTCTCATTTTACCAGGCTCTGCTGCCTTTTTAGGGCACAGACAAAATACAAATGCCGTTTGCAGATAGCTATTTTGTGATAAGTTATTTAAGTACTTCATGCGGTTTTCAGAGCGCTTGATAGAGTTCTGATCAGCTACTCTGAGTTAGCCGTCTGCTTCAAACCAAGGAGAAAATTCGTTTTGTCCAAAAAAATAGAAACGATAGGCATGTGCTCATGATTTAAGCTCATAGGTTTCAGTGGAATGGCATACAGAAAAAGAAAAAAAATGAAGGAAGAGAAAAAGGAGAGACACACTGTCTATTCAGCGATGCAGAAAAAGCTTAAATAACTCAGACGAGTGCAGGCAAACACCGCGCAAGAATAAAAGATAAACAAAATAAACGGTTCACTGACCAACTCAAGCGATATTAAGCTGAAAGATATATTACATGTCTGATGGTTATGATGTGAAAGAGGGCATTTGGAATAAAGTTTGCGAATTGTTTCGGTAACTTATTAAGCCCCTTATTGATTGTTACAAGGGAAAAAGGTAACAGGAAAAGGTACCCTAACAGAAAACCGATCCTTTTTCATCAACTGTGAGTCTTGATATATATAAAGAGTGCCTTGTTCGCATTTGTCCTCCATTGAAACGGGACTGTCATTAAACTGAAGCAAGCGACCTGCAACACACACACACACACACACACACATATATATATATATATATATATATATATATATATATATATATATATATATATATATATATATATATATATATATATATATATATATATATATATATATATATATATATATATATATTGCCACCTGACGGTTTGGAGGTAGCGCTTGAAAGATGAAGTTGTAGACTCTAGCGCGCTTCGGCTAGCTAGGACTGTGGACTCTTGAGCCTGTTTCTCTGTGTTACCGTTTCCCGTGAACCCCTGTCTTGACTGTGTGTTTCTGTCCCTGTTGCCGCTTTCCTATGAATCCCTGTCTTCGTGACAGTTTTGGCGGAGGTGCTGGGTGATTGTCCTCTCAATGTTGCACACTCCTCCGCGAACCAACGATACCGAGCGTTTGCCTGTGGACACGCCAGTTCATCGCGTAAGCCGGAGGGACCAGGGCCTTCCTCCCGAACACAGGCCCTTAGAGCCCACTTCAACAACGAGCCTCCGGCCAGCCACGCAAAGCACTATGTCGGTCATGCAAGGTACTCCTGTTTACCTTCAAAACCCCCAGTGCCGAAATCGTTCCATGGCACTGCGCATGAAGACGTTGAGGACTGGCTAGCTCAGTTCGAACGAGTCGCATCTTTTAATCAGTGGGATGACAACTTAAAGCTAGGGAACGCCATTTTCTGCCTGGAAGACCATGCTTTGACATGGTATGAGAACCGAGAAGGCACATTATTATGGCCTCAGTTCCGCCGTCTTATCATAGAGGCGTATGTCTGCCTGGATAGGCGCGATTGAGAGGAACGAGCTCTATATTCTCGGAAACAGATGCCAAACAAATCCGTCATGATGTATGTTGAGGACATGACGAAACTATTTCGACGTGCGGATCTCAACATGTCTGAAGACAGAAAGCTGCGCCACCTGATGCGTGGGGTTAAAGAACAGCTTTCTGCTGGTCTTTTACGTAGCCTGCCAACTACAGTTACCTCATTTTTAAGAGAGGCGGTCACCATGGAAAAGATCCTACACCAGCGCTCGGCTGTCTACGACAGCCCAATCCTCGCTACGATTGCTGCCGAGCTTCTTACAGCTCCTTAAGAAATACTGATCCCCTCCGAGATCTTATTCGTGCAATTGTACGCGAGAACCTGTAGAAGGTTTGTGACACGTTCCAACCCAGGGGTGATTCTCTCGCACATATAATCCGCGAAGAGATTCAGCAAGTCAGGCAGCCATCTCTGCATGTTGCTGAAGCTCAAAGTACCCCTGTTCCTGACTATCCTCATCCGACTTACGCTGACATTCTCCGACGCCCAGTTTCCGTCCAAGCTCCGTTGTCTACTTTACCACCAACCCAGTGCATGCCCGTCCAGCAGCCAACGCAATACATTCCTGTACAGCAACCAACGCGGTATATGCAGACAGCGCGGTCACACATTCGACGAACGGACATCTGGCGGGCCCCTCGGACTTGCCGCCTTTGCTATCACTGTGGGGAACCTGGCCACATTTTCCGGTGGTGCCCTTATCGGAAACTCGGACCGGAGGGTTTTCACACCAACGCACCTAGACGCACGTTCGGTCAACTACCTCGTGACATTGGAGACAACCTCGCACAAGAGAGTCTACAACTTCTTCATCTTTCACGCGCTACCTCCAAACCATCAGTTCAGTTCAGTCGTTCAGTCGTGTCCGACTCTTCGTGACCCTATGGACCATGTCACACCACGCTTTTCGGTCTCTCACTATCTTCCTAACATCACATAACTTCATCTCCAGTGCCTCGAGAATGCCATCTAACCATCGCTTTCGCTGCCTACCCCTTCTCCGGCGACCCTCAACCTTTCCCAACATCAAATCTTTCTCCAGCGACCCCTCTCTTCTCATCATATGACCAAAGTAGCTGAGCTTTATCTTTAGAATTTGACCCTCCAAAGAGCAGTCAGGGTTTATGGCCGACAATATCGACTGATTTGATCTTCTGGCAGTCCAAGGAATTCTGAAGAATCTTCGCCAGCACCACAATTCAAACGCGTCAATTCTTCGGCGGTCAGCCTTTTTCACAGTCCAACTCTCGCATCCATACATCACAACTGGAAAGACCATAGCACGAGTTATACGGATCTTGGTTGGCAGACTAATGTCTCTGCTCTTTACTAGGCAGTCAAGGCTAACCATTGCTCTCTTTCCCAGAAGCAGGCAGGCGTCTCCTAATTTCATGGCTGCAGTCTCCTTCCGAGGTAATCTTGGAGCCTAAGAGCAGAAAATCTGTCACGGCTTCCACTTCTTGTCCATTGATGCTCCAGGACTTGATAGGGCAAGACGCCATGATCTTTGTCTTTTTAATGTTCAGTTTAAGCCCAAACTTCTCACGCTCTTCTTGTACACGCATCAGAAGTCTCCTGAGTTGCACTTCACTTTCTGCCATTAAAGTGGTATCATCTCCATATCTTAGGTTTTTTTGCAGCAATCTTCACTCCAGCTGAAGACTCGTCCAGACCGGCCTTCCTCATGATGCACTCTGCATATAGGTTAAATAGGCAGGGCGACAGTATGCAGCCTTGCCTCACTCCTTTCTCGATCGGAAACCAATCAGTAAAACCATGCCCAGTTGTGACTGTGGCCCCTTGCCCTTCATACAGGTTCCTGAAGAGACAGATGAGGTGAATTGGAACTCCCATCTCTTGGAGAGCTTGCCACAATCTGCTGTGATCTACGCAGTCAAACGCTTTCGCATAATCAATAAAGCAGAAGTAGATGGGTTTCTGGAACTCTCTTGCTTTTTCCATGATCCAGCGAAGGTTACCAATTTGGTCTCTAGTTCATGTGCCCTTGCGAAATCCAGCTTGCACGTCCCGAAGCTCCCGATCCACATACTGCTGCAGCCTACCTTGGAGGATTTTCAACATCACCTTGCTAGCTTGCGAAATAAGCGCGATCGTGCGGTAGTTGGAACAATCTTTGGCACTGCCTTTCTTTAGAATGGGGATGTAAACTGACCTCCTCCAATTCTGTGGCCACTGCAGTGTTGTCCAAAATTTCTGACATAATGTATGCAGAATGTCAACAGCGTCATGGTTGAGGTTTTGAAGCAACTCAGCTGCAATGCGATCAATTCCGCTAGCTTTGTTCTTAGCAAGGCTGGATAAGGCCCATTCAACTTCACTCTTCAGGATGACCGGCTCGAGATCAGTAATCACAACCGTCTTATGCTGGGTTTGCACATTCGGGTGCTTCTTGTACAGTTCTTTGTGTATTCCTGCCACTTTTTCTTTATCTCTGAGGCTTCAGTGAGGTCCTTGCCTCGTTTGTCCTTTATCACGCCCAGCTTAGCACAGAAGCTTCCTTTGATATGTTTGAGTGTGTTATACAGAGCTCTTGTGTTTCTTAATTGGCTGTTGTCCTCCACTGCTTGGCACTGTATGTTCAGGAAGGCATTCTTGTCTCTCCTTGCTATTTTCTGAAAATCTGCTTGAGAACCTTGTATCTTTCTCTTTCCCCCATAACTTTTGCCATCCTCCTTTCCTCAGCTATTTGCAAAGCCTCTTCGGATAACCAGGTTGCTTTCTTGCATTTCTTTTGCTTTGGAACTACCTTAGCAGCAACTTCTTGTATTATATCACGAACATCAGTCCACATCTCTTCGGGCTCTCTGTCTTCTATATCTAATTCTTGAAATAGATTCCTCACTTCCACAGCGTATTATAGTGGAATTTGATCCAGATCATACCTGAAAGGCCTTCTAGTTTTCTGCGTATTCCTCAATCCAAACCATCAGGTGGCAATAAATAAATATATATATATATATATATATATATATATATATATATATATATATATGAAGGAAAGAAGCCAACATATATATATACATATATATATACAGGGCGTGGGTTGAAGCGTTCTAATCCGACCACGAACCCAGGCGCGTGGTGATGATGGCATGTACAAATGAAAGAAGAAGAACATGGCATGTTCAAATGAAAGAAGGTCCACGGAAGGCTCGAACAATCTGTCCGGGGATCGGAAGCGGCCAGCCTGGCCGCTCCTAACTAAACGATGCACCGCTGTACACAAACGGTTTCTAGAGAGAAACATGAACAATTATCATTTGAACGGTGGCATCGATTGGCTGGGAGATCAACAGGTGTGACTTTGTAATGAACTGAAGAAGTTTGGCTGATGACCTCGCAGGGACCAAGATAGTGGTGGTGGAATATGGCACTAAGGCCAGGGGTGCGCAGTGGTGTATAAAGCAGCACTTCGTCACCAGGAAAAAAGAGATCACGCGATGCGTAGAATCGTAACGACTCTTGCGGTCTTCCTGACACGCTGCTGTGTTGAGGCGGGAAAGATGACGGCATCTGCCTACATGAGATAAGATCTGGGTAGGCACTGATGTGGAGTAGTCGGGCGTAGAGAAGAAGTGGTGAAACTTGTAGCGGGAGGACGGCTATAAATGAGGAAAAAGGGAGAGTAACCGGTAGTCCGCTGTACTGCTGTGTTATAGGCGAATGTGACGAATGGTAGAGTAGTGTCCCAATTTCGATGATTAGGTGTGATGTACATAGAGATCATATCCGATAAGGTGCGATGAAATCGCTCAGTCAGACCGTTAGTCTGGGGATGGTAGCTTGAGGTTGTTTTATGAAGAGTGGATGACGCGTGAAGAACTTCGGCAACGACTGTCGATAAGAAGGCCGTCCCGTGGTCACTTGGGAGCACCCGAGGAGCGCCATGACGCAATACAATTGATCGCAAAAAGAAATTTGCTACTTCCTGAGCGGAACCAATCGGTACAGGTGTAGCCTCGGCGTGGCGTGCAAAGTGGTTTTTTTATTGCGCAAGTTTTCCCTTCGGCATAAGGGTTTAAATATATTGATACAGGCCTGCGGCAGCAATGAATGCCAACAGCTCTCGGTGGTGTGGGCCATGTGTCCATACCCCTGTCTCGGGCGGTCTGGTAGGGTGGTAAGATTAGCTTCTAAGGTGTGTTTTGCGGGCCACGCGAAAACCAGGACAAGTCGTTAGTAAGTGGTCTAGTGTGGGCTCCATAGCAGGGGCTGGGCAGAAAGGGCAGTTCATGGGAGCAGTCTGGGTGGTCCAAGAAGATTTTACAGCAGGCGTTAACGCAGCACCCACGCGGATTCTTCTCAGCGCCACCTCCTCACGGCGAGTTAAACTGCTGGGAAGGTTTGATCCACACGCTGGAATTACAGCACGCGTGGAGCGGCGAAGAAATTGTTTTGCAGGCACTACGGCATCTCCTGCGGACAACTTTAACATAGGCAGAGGATATGTCACTTTCTGGGAATAGGATGCATCATCAGTTTCTGTGAGATGGAGCATAGTGCGGGGAGCCCACACCATACGCACAGGGCAAGGATATGTTTGCACAATATTGCAGATATCGTTGACGATGTCGAAGGTATTAGCTATACTCTGTAATGCTCGGACTGCTTGGCTTGATTCTGTATGCAAAATCAGAATGGTCGGGGGTGCAGCATATAGGCTGTCTGCTAATGTAGACAAACCGTCGCGAATGGCAACGAGCGCTGCTATTAGAGAAGGAAAGGGCGTTGGTTCTGTTCTATATGAACATCCCTAGTGAAAAAACCCTATGAGTCACAATAACCTCATACAAATTCTCATACTAAACTCGTACTAATCTCATACGAATCTCATATAATCTCATACTAGATTCATTTATCATATGAGAAATATATGAGAATTAATGAGATTTGTATGACATCGGTATGAGAAATCTGTTGAGGTTATTGTGACTCATACGGTTTCTTTCACTAGGGATATGTGGCGTATTTCAGGAAAGAATGGGCAAATGAGGGTAGTATGTAAAATCTCATAGTCAGTGCTTGCCTTTACATAAGCTTGAACTGCCCTGTAGTGTCTGTGTAATGATCTGGCTCAGCTTATTGCACCGAATGTTGAACTCGGCGCTTTTCTCGTAGCGGACGGTTGTTTGTCATCTGTGGCCGATTCCTTGGAGGTTCCGAAGGCGTTGCTTCAAGCAGTGTACAAGACGAATCAAAATAATGCGCTAATGCAGACGCTGCAGGAATAGCTTCACGCTTCAGGTAGCCCGCTGCTCGACGCTGCTGGACGAGCTCATCAATGGTGTTCAGCTGGGCCTCCGCTTGGAGAGTAGAAATGGATGTCAGGCGAGGGAGGCCAGTGATGGCTCGCATTGCCTCTCTATTGACTGCTTCTAAGCGGTCCCAACCTCTTGATGTGAGACGTTGAAATTGGGCTTGATAGACAAGCCGAGGCTGTAACACAGAGCGCACTAACGTCCGACCCATGTTGCTGCAAGCGCCGCCTGTTTTCTGGGCTATGCGCCGAAATAGGTGCAGTGTACTAGCGGCTTTCTGCCGTGCAGATCGAACCCAAGGCGCTGCTGAACCAGAACTGTCCAGTTCAACACCAAGGACTCGCATCGACGAAATGGCAGTGAGCAGATGCCCGTTCAAAGACAGCTGTAATGGTGCTTTTAAGAGCCTGCGCCTACCCCATCGGTTTGAACCAAACATAAAGTTTGTCTTTTCTACTGAGAGGGCGATGCCAATTTTCGTGCACCACTCAGATGTTTTGTGAAGAGCAGTCTGAATGCCTCATTCTTGGCGGCTTAGATCCGTGTCTAGGGACCACACTGTGACGTCGTCTGCATACGTCAGATAAAATATGTCCGGAATGGTTGCTAGTTGCAAGGCCAAAGATAGAAGCGCCATGTTAAATAGTATTGGTGCCAGCACAGATCCCCGAGGCACACCCCTCTTTACGCTGAAGTGTCCAACACGTTCTTTACCAATCCTTATGGAAATAGAACGGTCTTCTAAGAATGATCTTACAAAGTTACATACTCTGGGTGGGAAACGTAGCCAGTGTAGAATGGCTAGAATCGCTGAGTGGCTGACATTGTCGTAGGCCTTGTGGACGTCCATTGTTAAAATGGTCCGGATTTTGTGGGAAAATGGTCCGGATTTTGCGGGATGGTCCTCCTAACAGTACTATACTTGAAAGGTGTTCCAACCTATCTTCAGTGCCAAAATGAGGGCGAAAGCCAATCTGAGGTGGATGGTACCAGTTGCATCTTTCAAGCCACCATGACAGGCGCATAGCTAACATGCGTTCTAGTAGCTTGTAAAGTGTGGTTATAAGCGCGTTGGGCGAAGGTTGCTTAACTTAGTGGGAAGCTTCCCGGGCTTTGAGATTGGCACCACCTCAGCGTGTTTCCAAGAGGTCGGAACATCTCCAGAGGTCCAAATTGTATTCAGGGCCTCAAGCAGCCACTGTAGAGCTGGTTGGTCAATTTTTTTAAACACTTCGTATCTCAGGCCATCCAGCCCCGGAGCTTTGGGCGGTTTCGTTTGGTCAATAGCTGCCATAACCTCGGCTATTGTGAAATGTTTAAGGTGGTCGACAGCTGTTATAATTCAATGGTTAACCCCATTGGAGAGAGGTAGGGGACCATATAAGTCGGTACCGACTACGTCGAATGGCGTGGCGGGACAGGGAAAAGGTTGTAGAAGGCCAGCGAGCGAAGAAGTCGGCCGTTTGCGACGTTGGCCCAGAGGGCAAGATGCGACGTATTTGGCAACGCGGGATGATAGGCCAGGCTAAACGAATCGTTTGTTTCACGCGGTCACAAGTTTTGTCAAAAACAAGGCGACCTGCAGAAGCGTCATCCTGGAGGACCGCAGTATACGCGGGCGAAGCACACACGGTACGACTGGGATCCAGTGAGTTCCATCAGGGCAATACACGTAGCGGAGTAGGATGCCATCTTCGAGCCTAAAATTGCAAAGTTGTCGGCGAAGCCGCGCATTGCGTGGGTCGGAAGCGCAGATAAGGCGGTCGATGATGGGACGGGAATAGGCATCAGCTAATTGCTGCGAGCGAAGAGCGTGTTTGTTCTCAGAGTTGTCAAAAGAAACTGTTATGATATACATCCGGGAAAGAGATGGTCGGCTGGGGACATAGGTGGAAATGCATTGGGAAGAAAACAGCAAGCTAATTCCGAAAGTGAACAGCGATAAACAGCGTCGGCGTCTTGGTGTTGGCGACCCGATTTATAAGTGACGTCGAAATAGTATTCTTGCAAGCGTAGAATCCAACTGTCAAGTCGGCCTGTCAAATTTTTGAGTGAAGACAACCAGCAAAGAGCATGGTGATTGGTCACAAATGTGAAGGGCCGACCGTGTAGGTAAGGGCGAAATTTTTGGACAGCCCAGACGACGGCAAGACACTTCTGCTAGGTAATGGTGTAGTTTTTCTCAGCTGGCGTCATTGTCCGACTGGCGAAGGCAATCACTTTCTCACGCTAAGTTGCATCCCGCTGCAGTACAGCGCCAAGACGGTGACCACTGGCATCAGTGCGCAGGATGGTTGGAGCGCTGTCACTGAAGTGGCCAATAACAGGATCTGATGTGAGGGCGTGCTTTAGGCTGTTAAAAGCCGTTTTTGCACTGTTCAGTCGACACGAAAGGGCTGCGGGCTTTAAGTAGTTCATGTGGAGCAGCATTAGTTGCAAAATGCCTTAGAAAACACCAGAAATAAGACGCCAGGCCGAGAAAACTGCGCAATTCTGTAGTCCGTTGTGGAGAAGCGAAGTTCAAGACCGCGATGATTTTTTCAACGTCTGGACGAAAGCCGTCATGGCTGACCAGATGTCCCAATATTTTAATTTCCTTCTTTGCAAAGTGGCACATCTTGGTGTTTAGCTGAAGGCCTGCTGAAGCGAGACACGTGAGGACTTCATTCAGGCGCGTGATATGGTCTTTAAATGTTGACGAAAAGATAATGTCGTCGAAGTAACATAAAATAAACAGGTTCGCCATTTTAGGCCAGGAAGTACAGTATCGATCATTCTTTCAAATGACGCTGATGCGTTACTAAGTCCGAAAGGCATAACATTAAATTCTAAAGGCTGTCGGAAGTTGCGAAAGCGGTTTTTTCTTTATCGTCCTCGTGCGTAGGTATTTGCCAATAGCCTGAGCGGAGGTCCAAAGTCGAGAAATATTCGGCGGCTTGGAGAGAGTCAAGGGCGTCATCAATTCATGGCATCGGGTATACATCTTTGCGGGTAATTTTGTTGAGTGCGCGGTAATCAACATAAAAGCGTACCGAGCCGTCCTTTTTTTTACCTAACACTACTGGGGAGGACCATGGGCCTGTTGAGGGACGAATAATATTGCAACGGAGCATGTCATTTAAATTTTCTTCAATTATTTTTTTGTTCAGAGAGGGAAACCCGATAAGGCCGTCGTCGAACGATAGAGTTATCTTCAGTAATGAGGCGACGATGCGCAACACTAGTCCGTCCCAGTGGTGGGGAAGTGGCATCAAAAATGCTTGGCGGTATCGCAGCAATGTCAGCAGTTCTTGGCGTTGGTTCGGCGTGAGGTTAGGTTCATAGTTTTTGTGAGAACAGAAATAGAGACGTCTGACAAAACACGGTGCTGAGGCAGAGGGGAGGTGAGCACCATCAGGAACAAAGGTTGAACAACCACCATGCAAGGGAGAGAGGTTCCTTTTGGGAGCACGAGGGATTCACGTGAAGTGTTAGGGGCCGCTACTGTCGCTTAGCCGTTGCAGAACCGGACTAGACTAGACGGGAAGGCGATGCCACGTGCAAGGTGATAAGATGGCGCGATGAGTATGTCCCCGGCAGTGATTTGGTCACAAGAAACAGTAAGTAGTTTTTCGCACTGAAAAGGCAAAACAATATCAGCGGCGGCAACGAGGGGATAATGTCGTTCAGAAATTTCAGATGAAAAATCGCTGTCGGTCATATGGATAACACGGTCGCCACAAGAAATTAACGCAGAAGCGGTTGACAAAAATTCCCATCCAAAAATCATCAGATGGGCACAAGGTGAGAGCACAGCAAACTGGACATGATGACGGACGCCGTCGATAACAACTCGTACGGTGCACTTCGCTAAAGGGCACAAAGGGACGTCATTGGCTCCAAGGAGTTCAAGCCCATAATATGATGTCAAAATTTATTCCCATTCAAACTTCATTAAACCTACAGCAGCTTTTGGTATTCAGGTGGTAATTAAAGCCCGGCATTACTTCGACCTACCTACACTTCGCATGTTATATTTCTCCTTCGTACATAGCAACCTCTCGTATTGCATATCATCTTGGGGTAACAAATACAACACTCACCTTTCATGTGTTCGCCACCTTCAAAGTCAAGCACTCCGAATGTTTACTTTCAGCCCTTACGTGCATCCGTTGTCAATTTTTATCGCAGACTTGACATACTGCCACTGTCGCTACAGCTTAATTTTAGGTTGGCATCAATTACCGTTAAGACGCGTAATTATCATGTCGTTCTTAGTGGTTTTGAGTCCGCCAAGCTCTTCAATAATAATAAGATCAGATTTGCTAAACATCATAATCTACTATTACCAAAAATCGGGACTAATTATGGCAAACCAACTGCATACTTCTCAGGCATATCTGTGTGAAATTCACTGCCTTCCGTAATCACATCACAGCGTACTCTTCATTCATTTCATCATTCTTTAAGGACTTGCTTATTTTCTATCTTGTTTTCTTCCTCCGACTAAAGATTTTTCTCTGGTTCATATCTCTGTGTTCACATGATTTCCCTATTTTTGCAGCAAATTGCATACTCAGATTTCAGCAATTAGCGCACTTTTGTTTCCAGTTCTTGATTATATAGAATTTTCTATACTGTTTGTAGTTTCCATTCTATTATATATTATTGTTAGTATTATAAGTTGTTCTCTGATGCCAGTATATTCTTTTCTTATAACTGCCTAGTATGTTACCCGCGAATTTATTCATTTTGTCATAGGAGGTCCCCCGGCCAGTTTTTACTTCGGGACTGTAATACTGATAACCATGTACGTACATAAAAATAAAAAAAAAATAAAATAAAATAGAAAATAAACGAGGGCTACACCTTGGTAGGCTTGAATTGTGTGCCATTACATACAGTGAAAAAGGGACGAGGGGGGGGGGGAGCTTTTGCCTTAAGCATGATATGCTTTCAGCTCATTTTATCGGCAACCTTGAGGTGACTTTGAGACAAAACCGAAAGCCAACATCCGGGCACCGATTTCCCGTCATCAGGGAGCCTAATCTGCATCATCCGGGTACGGAAAGAGATTTAATGATACGAGTTTGCTCTATACACCCTCATAGAGGACCGGCATACAAACTCTAAATACTGCCCAAATGAGATACAAAAAATCCAGTGGACATTAAAGCCTACGTGCGCCAATGCGAAATCGTTTCTCTCCTGTTGCTGGCTTGGCTGTGCACCTGTGTCCAGACTTCTAATGTTGCATTGTGTTGTACATGCAGTTCCAATAATATCTAGAGTGTTCAGGCATGTCTGAGAAAAGCTTGTTGATCTGGGCACGCAGTCACGCCATCTACGTTGAGCTGCTGTTACGTCATACACTGCAACCATCACTATGACTAACCATGACTATGATTAACCTTGAATATTAGCATGACTGCTATGGCTGTCTAACTATGAATACTATTATGACATTGACTAATATAATCGTAGTTATCATGATTGATTATCAGTGACTGACTACATATTTTGATCTCTGGATGATTAACCGATGCGAAGGACGTTTTCTGGTCACACGAAGCATGAAGCAAAAAAGAATTTGCCTTAAAAATCATTGTTACCAATTTTTTCTCAATCTTCCAAAGATATCACTGAAGTTGGGAATTTAAGATACGGTGAATTTTAATTTGTCATTTCTAATGACGGGATGCGAAATTCAGATACGTGACACCATAGCCTCCTTTATACTCTCTGTGCCTGTCAACGCGCCGCGCGAACAATACAGCGACGCCGTGAAGTAAAATTGCGCGATGCTGCCGTTCCCGTCGCTGAGGGCGCCACTGACGTAGGTGTCGAGGCGCACGGGTACGAACGTCGGCGCGAGGACAAAGCGCTGTTTTTCGCTCGCGGGATAACTGTCCCTAAGCTTGAATTGTGCATATTCAGCATATTTATTTGTAAGGCCGACATCCTCTAAGCATAACAAGTGATCACGATACTTGTTAGGCAATGACACCAACACTATGACACTTTTATGTGAGGCAGCTTCAAGAAATTGTGCATGGCTCGAAAAACTGCACGACTGCTGCGCTAGCGCCAATGGTAATAGAAAAATTACAATGCTAGTCTATGTTGCGGTAGAACAAAATTTAAGAAGAAAGGCACCAGCATTTATTTACACATTTCACAACAGCAGTTGTGCTACGAGAGTACCAGAAGTGTGATGAATAGTTGCCACAAGTAGGGAAAAATGCTCACGGTTACTGCTGTCACTTATAGGGCATTTCAGAAGCCAGCTTGATTTACAGATGATTGGAACGACTGCATCGCAGTATGCCATTGAGATCTGTACGGAGAACAATTTCTGTATCAGCTGTTACTTTCAGTGATTCAGCGCGTCCTACAAACTTTCTTTTTACATGAAAAGCAAGGAAGACAAATTTACGCGTTGCATCTTTCTGTTTCGCTCACTCCAAAGTAATCATCACAATAGGTAAAGCTTGTGTTTTTATTTTATCACAGAATTGCGCAGTTAGCGAAACAAAAAAAATTACCGACGATTACGTTACTTCCTAATGCGAAATTTGAGCGCAGCAAATAAGCTGTTTCACCTTTTCGATAGATTGAGGCAAAGAAATCGAGCAACACATGTATGCGCTATCACAGAACTTTTTTTTTTATTTTTCACACGTATTCCTTTAACAAAGACTCCCTTCTCGGCGGCGGCGCTGAGCTTCTGCTTCAGCCTCGCTTACACCTGGTTGCTCTCGACGGTGGCGATGAGCCTCCACTTCGGCGGTGCGAACGGCAGAGTCTTCTCGACGGCGGCGATGAGCTTCTGCTTCAGCCTCGCTTACTGCTCTGGATTCTGGCGGCGACGGCGCTGGGCCTCTGCTCTGGCAGCTCGTTTAGCAGCAGCAGCAGCAGCAGCAGCAGCAGCAGCAGCAGCAGCAGCAGCAGCAGCAGCAGCAGCAGCAGCAGCAGCAGCAGCAGCAGCAGCAGCAGCAGCAGCAGCAGCAGCAGCAGCAGCAGCAGCAGCAGCAGCAGCAGCAGCAGCAGCAGCAGCAGCAGCAGCAGCAGCAGCAGCAGCAGCAGCAGCAGCAGCAGCAGCAGCAGCAGCAGCAGCAGCAGCAGCAGCAGCAGCAGCAGCAGCAGCAGCAGCAGCAGCAGCAGCAGCAGCAGCAGCAGCAGCAGCAGCAGCAGCAGCAGCAGCAGCAGCAGCAGCAGCAGCAGCAGCAGCAGCAGCAGCAGCAGCAGCAGCAGCAGCAGCAGCAGCAGCAGCAGCAGCAGCAGCAGCAGCAGCAGCAGCAGCAGCAGCAGCAGCAGCAGCAGCAGCAGCAGCAGCAGCAGCAGCAGCAGCAGCAGCAGCAGCAGCAGCAGCAGCAGCAGCAGCAGCAGCAGCAGCAGCAGCAGCAGCAGCAGCAGCAGCAGCAGCAGCAGCAGCAGCAGCAGCAGCAGCAGCAGCAGCAGCAGCAGCAGCAGCAGCAGCAGCAGCAGCAGCAGCAGCAGCAGCAGCAGCAGCAGCAGCAGCAGCAGCAGCAGCAGCAGCAGCAGCAGCAGCAGCAGCAGCAGCAGCAGCAGCAGCAGCAGCAGCAGCAGCAGCAGCAGCAGCAGCAGCAGCAGCAGCAGCAGCAGCAGCAGCAGCAGCAGCAGCAGCAGCAGCAGCAGCAGCAGCAGCAGCAGCAGCAGCAGCAGCAGCAGCAGCAGCAGCAGCAGCAGCAGCAGCAGCAGCAGCAGCAGCAGCAGCAGCAGCAGCAGCAGCAGCAGCAGCAGCAGCAGCAGCAGCAGCAGCAGCAGCAGCAGCAGCAGCAGCAGCAGCAGCAGCAGCAGCAGCAGCAGCAGCAGCAGCAGCAGCAGCAGCAGCAGCAGCAGCAGCAGCAGCAGCAGCAGCAGCAGCAGCAGCAGCAGCAGCAGCAGCAGCAGCAGCAGCAGCAGCAGCAGCAGCAGCAGCAGCAGCAGCAGCAGCAGCAGCAGCAGCAGCAGCAGCAGCAGCAGCAGCAGCAGCAGCAGCAGCAGCAGCAGCAGCAGCAGCAGCAGCAGCAGCAGCAGCAGCAGCAGCAGCAGCAGCAGCAGCAGCAGCAGCAGCAGCAGCAGCAGCAGCAGCAGCAGCAGCAGCAGCAGCAGCAGCAGCAGCAGCAGCAGCAGCAGCAGCAGCAGCAGCAGCAGCAGCAGCAGCAGCAGCAGCAGCAGCAGCAGCAGCAGCAGCAGCAGCAGCAGCAGCAGCAGCAGCAGCAGCAGCAGCAGCAGCAGCAGCAGCAGCAGCAGCAGCAGCAGCAGCAGCAGCAGCAGCAGCAGCAGCAGCAGCAGCAGCAGCAGCAGCAGCAGCAGCAGCAGCAGCAGCAGCAGCAGCAGCAGCAGCAGCAGCAGCAGCAGCAGCAGCAGCAGCAGCAGCAGCAGCAGCAGCAGCAGCAGCAGCAGCAGCAGCAGCAGCAGCAGCAGCAGCAGCAGCAGCAGCAGCAGCAGCAGCAGCAGCAGCAGCAGCAGCAGCAGCAGCAGCAGCAGCAGCAGCAGCAGCAGCAGCAGCAGCAGCAGCAGCAGCAGCAGCAGCAGCAGCAGCAGCAGCAGCAGCAGCAGCAGCAGCAGCAGCAGCAGCAGCAGCAGCAGCAGCAGCAGCAGCAGCAGCAGCAGCAGCAGCAGCAGCAGCAGCAGCAGCAGCAGCAGCAGCAGCAGCAGCAGCAGCAGCAGCAGCAGCAGCAGCAGCAGCAGCAGCAGCAGCAGCAGCAGCAGCAGCAGCAGCAGCAGCAGCAGCGGCAGCGGCAGCGGCAGCAGCAGCAGCAGACGGAGGACTTCCACGGTCGTCTCGCTCATGGCTCAGAAAGAACTGGCAGATAATTTCGCAGTGGCGAACGGCAGCGGCAATTTCGGCTCGGGCGGTGCACATATACAGATCCGCCGCCACCGATCTGGCTCTCTGATTGCCACCGCACAGGGGTTGCATTGGAGGAGGAGCGAAGAAAGGAATTAAGTTCGAGCCGGCGCTTTGACAACCGGAGACTCGCAGGAAGAGGCGGGAGGGGGGCGGCGTGTACACCCAGCGGCAAACGATGGGGGCAGAAGCGCGCGCAGCAAGCGGACAACGCGATAGAGGGAGGAGGGAAGAGATAGCAGCGACTAACTGATGCTGCTGACGCCGATAGTGAGTCAACCCCAGTTGCGGAGGTGGTTTCAGGGACAACACCGCCGATGCCGACGCAAACAATATGATACCCTCGCTTCCGCAGCGCCAAGAACCAGGTCTAGCTGTGGGAAGGTGGTCACGTATTCGTCGACGTGCCGGGGCCTACGTGAAATAACCGGCGCGCCGGCAACTGAAGAGCACCCCATCCGCCACACAGGAACAGGGGGGGGGGGACCCTCCCCTCCTCTTTCTGCATGGCGGCGACGGTGTTCTATGCAGTCGCGTTATCTTGACTCTCTAGCGGTGTCAGCGGCATCTAGCGGTATCAGTCGGTCGCTGCTAGCGCTGGGGGGATGAAAGGGGGGCGGAGCTGGTTACGAGGCCGACGCCGACGCGAAACCCAGGAACGGACGCCAAAGAGCTGCGCTCTAAAATACTTTGCAGGAGCACATGTAACATACTACAGACGAGCCAACCAGGGAAGAAGTTAGCACTATAGTCCAGAAAATACACATGCATATTTAATATTTCATTACCTTACTGATGCATAATAGTGCAGTGATAGATTGCAGTGATAGAGTGCAGCGGTGGCGTAGCGGTAGAACATCCGCCTCGCATGCAAGAGGACCGGGGTTCAAATCCCGGTGCCGCGCAATTCTCCACCGGATGAAAAAAAAAAATCCGCGTGTCGATGGAATTGCATAAACAGGTTTGGGGTGCGACCTGATGCCGGTGAACACCTCCGGCAACGCACTCCCTCACCAGAACAGGAGTTGGCCACCCTGGTGCAGTAATTGGCCGCAACCTCCTATGATAAGCTCCATAAAACCCCGGCCCTCAGTCACCAGCGGCTGCGGAACAACTGACCACGGCGGCGGTCAGACCTGTGACGCAGCAGGGGGTGCTAAGAAAGTCTGGCTCCGCTGGACAGGCCGCCATTGGAAACTGACCCTGGCAACGTTTAATGCTAGAACCCTAGCTAGTGAAGCTAGTTTAGCAGTGCTGTTAGAGGAACTAGAGGGCATGAAATGGTATGTCATAGGGCTTAGTGAGGTTAGGAGGCCGAATGAGGCATATACTGTACTGAAGGATGGGCATGTACTGTGTTATCGAGGCTTACCAGAGAGGCGACAACTAGGAGTAGGTTTCCTTGTCAATAAGTATATAGCGGGTAATATAGATGAATTCTATATTATTAATGAGAGGGTTGCAGGCATCGTAATTAGGCTTAATAAGCGGTATAAACTGAAGGTTGTACAGGCCTATGCACCTACATGTAGTTATGATGACCAGGCAGTTGAAAGCTTCTGTGAAGATGTAGAATCGGCAATGCGAAAAGTAAAGACGCAGTATACTGTACTAACGGGCGATTTCAATGCCAAGGTAGGGAAAAAACAGGCAGGAGACAAGGCAGTAGGTGACTATGGCATTGGTTCTAGGAATAGCAGGGGGGAGTTACTAGTTGAGTTTGCAGAGCGCAATAACTTACGAATCATGAATACCTTCTTCAGCAAACGGAAGAACCGGAAATGGACATGGAAAAGTCCTAACGGAGAGACTAAAAATGAAATCGACTTCATAATGTGTTCAACCCCCGCCATTATGCAAGATGTAGAGGTAATCGGGAAATTGCGATGCAGTGACCACAGGATGCTGAGGTCCCGAATTAGCCTAAATCTGAAGAAGGAACGCAACAGATTAGTAAGAAAGAAACCCATCAGCGGTGAGGGAGAGGGCAGAAGAGTTCAGGATCTCGCTACAGAATAGGTTTTCAGCTCTGAGGATGGCGACTTTACCCTAGAGGCAAGGGACAATAATTTCAGAGATATCATTACTGAGTGCGCGGTAGAAGTAGGCGGTAGGATAGTTAGAGAGGATACCGGTAAGCTGTCTATGGAGACGAAAGATTTGATTAAGAAACGCCAGAGTATGAAAGCTTCCAATCCAACAGATCAGATCGAATTGGCCGAGATATCAAAGCTAATCAATAAGCGCAAGGTGGCCGATATAAGGAAGTATAACATGGAGAAAATTGAGCATGCTGTAAAGAACGGGGGAAGCCTTAAAGCGGTAAAGAATAAATTGGGCATAGGCAAAAACCAGATGCATGCGATAAGGGACAAGGCGGGCAACGTCATCACTAATATGGAAAAAATAGTGAAAGTAGCCGAGGAGTTCTATGCTGATCTCTACAGTAGCCAAAGTAGTCAGGACCGTAATGAGATTGGCGGTAGGGAAAAACAGTCAGACGTTCCACCAGTGACGAAGGATGAGGTCAAGAAAGCACTAGAAACTATGAAAAGGGGGAAATCAGCTGGAGAGGATCAGATAACTACAGATTTGCTGAAGGACGGGGGGGATATCGTGCTAGAAAAACTGGCCACCCTTTATACGCAGTGCCTGGTGTCATCGACGGTACCCGAACCATGGAAGAATGCAAACATTATCCTCATTCACAAGAAAGGGGACTCTAAGGACCTTAAAAATTACAGACCAATCAGCTTACTGTCTGTTACGTATAAGGTATTTACTAAGGTAATCGCTAATAGAATCAGACAACCTTAGACTGCAATCAAGCAAAAGATCAAGCAGGGTTTCGGAAACGGTACTCTACTATCGATCATATCCATGCCATCAATCAGGTGATAGAAAAATGCTCGGAATATAACCAGCCCTTATACATAGCATTCATTGATTACGAAAAAGCATTCGACTCAGTTGAAACCTCGGCGGTGATGCAGGCATTGCGAAATCAGGGGGTAGACGAGCCGTACGTGAAAGTGCTGAAAGATATATATATAGTGGCTGCACAGCAACCATAGTTCTGCATAAAGAAAGTAACAAAATTCCCATAAAGAAAGGTGTTAGGCAAGGAGACACAATCTCCCCAGTACTATTCACAGCTTGTTTAGAGGAAGTATTCAGAGACTTGGAATGGGAGCAGTTAGGGATAAGGGTAGATGGAGAACACCTCAGTAATCTGCGATTTGCTGATGACATTGCCTTGCTAAGCAACTCGGGGGATGAACTGCAAATAATGATTGATGACCTAGACCGGAAAAGTAGAAAGGTAGGCTTGAAAATCAATATGCAGAAGACTAAGGTAATGTTCAACAGCCTCGGGAAGGAACAGCAGTTTACATTAGGTAGCGAAATACTGGAAGTAGTAGGCGAATATGTCTACTTAGGACAGGTAGTAACCGCAGATCCGGACCACGAAAAGGAAATAACAAGAAGAATACGATTGGGATGGAGCGCATTTGGCAAGCACTCGCAGATTATGACTAGCAGCTTACCGGTATCGCTCAAGAGGAAAGTATACAACAGTTGCATCTTGCCTGTACTCACCTATGGGGCTGAAACGTGGAGGCTAACCAAGAAAGTTCTGCTTAAGTTGAGGACAACCCAGAGGGCTATGGAACGAAAAATGGTAGGGGAAACATTAAGAGATAGAAAGTGTGCAGAGTGGGTCAGAGAAATAACTCAAGTTACCGACATTCTAGTAGAAATTAAGAAGAAGAAATGGACATGGGCAGGGCATGTAGTGCGAAGAGAGGATAACCGATGGTCGCTGAGGGTAACAAACTGGATTCCAAGGGAAGGAAAGCGTAGCAGGGGGCGGCAGAAAGTTAGGTGGGCGGATGAGATTAAGAAGTTCGCAGGGGTCAAGTGGATGCAGCTAGCACAGAACCGGGTTAAGTGGAGAAATATGGGAGAGGCCTTTGCCCTGCAGTGGGTATAATCAGGCTGATGATGATGATGATGATGATGATGATGATGATGTACGTACATGTATCTAACAATGAAAATAAATGTGATGATGTGTGTCACTTTTCGCAAATGGTAGCACAAATCAGAATGAATGACAAAAATTGTGGCCCCTGTATCAGTCAATGCTTCGACCGGTAATCCTTCAGCGAAAACAGAAATCACATTATACGAGCGATCCGGAGTACTTTTGTAAGTTCGCAGAGTGCAGTTCGACCTCCAGAAACTGCAACGCTTAGTTTGCCGGATGGCGTACAGGGAGAGTTGTTGCGGGTCGGAGAGGGTAAACTGAGAGGCGTTATGGGGATGGAGACCGGAATCGGGATACATGGGTCCCACGAGGCGCAGACGAGGATTCTGGATGTAGGGAGGATCGTCGAGGTGGGCTTGTAATAAACCGACGTTGATAATATGACGTTGAAGGCATGTCACTTTCGAAAGTGTCGTCACCACGGCGCTCGTTCTGAAGGCAGCGACGACAGAAGCGGGATATATGTCCTCTAACACCACAGTAATAACTAATGGTCGGGAGGGGCGCCAAGGTGCGTAATCGGGTGGTGCAGGCTGAGCCGTCGCCATTGTATTGACTTCATTGTAAGTTGGTGCCGGTCGGGGCGGGGGAACTAAAGGAGGGGGGGATGCAGCGACGTGCGCGTAGAATGGCGCCAGGCGGATTGCAGGACGTTCGGATGCCACAGGGTGGATGATGGTTGCTAACTTTTCTTTAATGGTAGTGCGGACAACGGCGCCATTAGACGATGCGGAGGAATGATCGCACCCATCCGACAGACAGGCTTGAGAACTTGGAGCTCCTCGCGGATGATGGCTCTAATCAGTGCCCGCAGGTCGACGTCCGCAGAGGTCGGGCCAGTAGCGATGCCGGGCTGCAATCGGGAGGACTGCAGCTGGTAGAGGCGTTGGCAGGTCGTAATAATAGAATCAATAGTTGAATTCTGGGCAACTAGAGTGTTATAAGCCATGGAACTGATTCCTTTCAAGACGTGGTGTACTCGTTCAGGTTCCGGCATGGTGGGACTAATACGTCGGCAAAGTGCAAGTATTGCCTCTATGTAAGACGCATATGACTCATCGGGACCGTGATGGTGGGAAGCGAGGTGGTTCTTTGCAATCTCAGTCCGAACTGCCGGGTCGGCGAAGTATTGGCAGAACTGCTGTTCGACTGTGGTCCAGTTAGTGGTGTGGGGTTCGCGAATAACAAAGCAGTTTCTGGCGACCTCAATGAGGTAGAAGGAAATATTGAGAAATTTTTAACATCATAACACACCGGTTGTAGGCACTGCTGCGTTAATAGGCGTCGAGCCAGTCATCGATGTCTTCATTGCGACGACAAGCTAACAGCGTCGGGTCGCGCTGTGGTGTGGGCACAGTCGGAGGGGGTGGTGCAGCCGAGGTAGAGGGTCCGGCCGGTTCGTGGGTACTCTCGGTAGACATAGCGATAGTGGCAGTTGCCAAACGGCGGCAGGAACGTAGCTTCAGCGAGAGACAGGGACCAAGGCAGCAAGAGGATCGAATTTCACCTCCACCACTTGTGAAAGAAGGCTAGGTTGAAACGGCAAGAACGTGACGGAGTGGCCAGCGATGCCCTGTCTAGCGTTTTAATCCGATCACGAACCCAGGCGCGTGCCGGAGTGGGCGCCGCAGGACGATGATGATGGTATGCACAAATGAAAGGAGAAGATAATGGCGTGCACAAATAAATGAAGATGCACGAAATGCTCACAATATTGAAATGTGAATTTAATAGTTTGGTCGAACGTCTAGCACTGCCATAGTTCGGGCACAGCAGGATAGAATTTCCAGCCGCAGGGCATATCTTCAGCGCGAGAGACGGGCGTTGGAGACCAGCGATGGTGACGGCGATGCAGCAGCGTTGTCTCTTCCTAGTCGTTTTTGCAATGCCCCCGCGTTATAAGTCGCCATCCTGGCGACTCATGGGGTAGAGACGACGAGGGGGTTGTAACAAGGCTTGAGGCGGCTAACATGGGCAACCTCGCGGCCACGACGGCGGTGGTCGGAGGAGGAGTGACTGGTTCGGTGACGTAGTTTACAGTATATGTGCGTTAGAAGATGAGAATATGAGCAAACTTGAAACCAAATATGGTTTCAAGTTTGCTGGTGGCAGGAACGCATAGCCAAATGAAGCTGTCGGCCAGGAACGTCGGAGCAGGGGTATCACTATCATGCTGATCTTTGCGATAGTCTTGAGTGTTGGAGGTGAACTTGGAGCTATCTGACGGCATTCCTCGGCCTTCTGTAGAATATCTGAAAAAGTAATGTGCTCAGAGGCCTCTGGATGGTATGGCAAAATTGTGTCCAGAGTACAAGATGGTTCACGGCCATATAAGAGAAAGAAATGAGAAAAACCAGTTGTGCTTTGGTGGCAGTGTTTTATGCGAACGTTACGAATGGCAGTACCTGGTCGCAGTTGGAGCTCCCAGAATCAGATGTAACATACATTGCGAGCATGTCCTCAAGCGTGCGGTTGAAGCACTCTGTAAGGCCGTTTGTTTACGGGTGGTGCGCGGTGGTAGCACGATGTATCGATTTGCAAGACGACAGGAGCTCTTGGACTACTTCGGAAAGAAAGACGACCTCTATCACTGAGTAGCTCGCGAGGAACGCCGTGTCAAAGAATGAAGGGATGTAGAAGTAAATGGGCTACCTCTCGAGCTGGACACGGTAAAGGCTGGAAAGGGCCAGCGGGGTGGCGAGAACTCTTCCGTAGCGACGTAATAAATGGTACATTCCCCGCCAGTAGAACCTCTGACGCATTCGATCATAGGTTTTCAGGACGCCGGCATGAGCGCTTTGCTGGTCACTATGATGGTGGGCACAAACATCGGAGCGTAGGGGGCGCGGAATGACAAAAGGCCATTTTCTGCTGTCTGAGTTGTAGTTACTTCTGTAGAGGAGGCCGTCCCGAATGATGAAATGGGAGGCCTGTCGGCCGAGTGCCCGAGGATAAGGATATCTAGCAGGTTAGAAACCCGAGGATCTTGTCGTTGCTCCTAAGGCATATCCTCAATGGCGAGTGCTGTCAAGGATGCTTGCGGAGGGAACGATGAGTCAGGCGAGGGCACCAGTGGCAGAGAAAGAGTGTCGGCGTCAGAGTTCTTGCGGCCAGAGCGGTACACTACACGGATGTCGTATTCCTGAAGCCTCAGAGCCCAGCGTCCGAGACGGCTCTTGAGAGACGTGAGCCAGCAGAGAGCGTGAGGATTCGTAACTACCTCGAAGGAGAGGCCGTATAAATAAGAGCAGAACGTCGTTATAGCCCACACGATAGCTAAGCACTCCTTTTTGGTAACGGGGTAGTTAGACTCGGATTTGGTAAAAGAGCGGCTTGCGTAGGTGACAACGTATTCGGCGAAGCTAGGCTGCGCTGGGCGAGGACGGTGCCGAGGCCGAAACCACTGGCATCGGTGTGAAGTTCTGTAGGAGCAGTAGGGTCGCAATGGCGAATTATTGGCGGTGACGTCAGATCATTGCGCAGCGTCGCGAATGCATCATCGCAGGCTGGCGACCAAGAAGAGAGGTTCGGGGTGCCTTTCAGGAGCTGTGTAAGGGGGGCTATGGTGGTTGCGAGATTTCGAATAAAATGACGAAAGTACGAGCAGAGGCCTACGAAACTTCGCAGTTGTTTCAAAGTGGTCGGTTTCGGGAAGTCAGCTACGGTGCGCCGCTTCTCAGGATAAGGCTAAACTCCATCTTTACACACAACGTGTCCGAGTATTGTGAGCTGGCGGGCACCGAAGCGGCACTTCATGTTTGCTTCATGTTCCCAAGCTGTTTTCCATCTGACAAAATTTTAGTTTACTGCGCCCTAACTTTACGCAGGCCTTGTGTGGCAAGTTCAAGCGTTTTATTTCCATGGTTCTTGTGAAGGGTGTGCAGCACACACGACGGCTATCTCATTACCTCTTATCTCAATATGACTAGGAACCCAGTGACAGTTTATATTATGTTTTTGTGATGTGATTTTTACTGTTGTGGTATTTGACTGGCACTCAGCGGTTGACCTGCATTTTTAGAATTTAATGCTGTGAGGACGCATAAATAATCAGTGTAGATAATGCTATTTTTGATGTTTTTATTTTTTTATTTTTGCTACAGCACTGCCAACAGCATAACACCCTGCAGTGAAAACTGGTGCATAATGAGATCGTCTTGCTATTGCCTCTGTTTCGTCTTGCACTACTGCACTTCCAACATAGTTACTCGTTTTTGAACCTTCTGTGTAAAATGCGATATACTTCGTATATTTTTCTTTCAGTGCCAGGAATTCTTGGAGTATATGCTCGTGTAGAGTGTGCACTTTCTGAAACTCTGTTAGTGTGAGGTCAAAAAATGCGGGAAGAGTATACCACAGAGCGAGTGGTTCTAGTCTTGGTGCAATATATTTAGTTTCATTCAGTACGTCCAGACCTCGGCATTTTTCTTCGAAGCGCAAGATCAACGGCTAAATTGCTTGAGACTTTTGTTTAAAAGTATTCGGGAAGGACATGTTGTTACAATAGAGTAACAGAAATGTTTAGACATAGAACAAATTTTAAGGACGTACTAGCATGTTAGTGAAGTTATTTCTTAGTTAGGCTGGCTATTGGAGATGTTCTACAAGCATCGGACGATAACTGTAAACCAAGATTATGACCTGGATCTAATCATTTCAGGTAGGATGGCATTGGAGATCAGTATACTAGGCGACCGTAGTCTAACTTGGAGCATACGAGAGAGCGATAAATATGCAACAGGCATGCCCTATCGGAAATACAGGAAGTGCATACTATTTTGGATATCGCCTTAGTAAAGTGAATGCATTATGGAACTTGGGATGACATGCTATGGTATTTATCTTAACTATTAGGACATGGACTACGAGCGACATGCTATCAGACAGGTCTAGATTACTTCAAACTATATCATGTTCTTTAACATGCACCGACATTCGAGTGGATAGGTGACTTTTCCTCCTAAAAACATGGTCGTCAGAGCCGGCGTTTATTTGATATGCAAGTAACACTGGTCGTGAGGACAACAGCAAAATTAGATAGAACAAATAAAACAAAATTAGGCCTGAAAACAGCTCAAGTTCTGTCCTAAGGATCAGCTGAGAAACGAGGTTTGTTATCTATGGCGCCAGAGTATTACCCTCGTCACAGTGGCTGGAAGAGAAAATGTGACAGGTGCTGAATTCGTGCCATACTAAGGACGCATGCTGAGGACGTAAAACCTACAGCTCCACTAACGACTCTGCAGTAGAGGGGAAAACCGCCCTATGAATGGTTGCGAATTATTCTTACTGCATTTATTTGCCTTCATCCGGGATGCTGCTCACAAGAGGCTGTACAAGTGCTCCTGTCCACTGCTGCAGAGAACCACAGGTATACTGTTTCTGCATTTTGAAGGACTTGAAACGCAGCAAACCTTTCAAATATAGCAACGTCATATTATTAGGAAGAACAGATGGTTTGATAGCTATATGCCGTTCTATGGCGCATAAGCAACTATGGCTATGATGCACCAAACACAAGGTTACATGATTTGTTACATGGCGTACTCAGAGTTATGGTACTCATATTTCACTCAGAACATTTTCTCGTTGAAAAAACGTAAAAACAAGAGCAAATCACGTGCTTTTTCTCCTAAAAGCAGTGCGGGATGAAATAGATTGTGTTCTTTGTAAAATTCTTTTTTCCTGGGTCCTTCAAGATATGAGAACGAAATGTCTTTTCCTGAGCCCTGCAAGATGTGAGCATAAGATTAAAATGTGATTAACTGTGAACTGGTCACCACACATTTCACCACAGGTATGTATTTGTGTGTATGCCCTATTCATATACGACATAAAATTACTTCGACAAAACTTTCCTGGTGACAGCATGATTTCTATTCTCCTGAAAACGGTTTTACAGAAGAAAGTTTATCATTTGCTTCTTTTTCGCAAGCCGCCTGCCATTTGCTTCTCAGTTTTGAATGCACTAATGTGTTTTATTTTCATACTTCTGGATCGTGCAGCGCACACATCGGCTATCTGATTACCGTGAATAGCGTGACTGGGGACTTAGCAAAATTATATAGTATGTCGGTCTTTAATGACCTTTGCTATATTGCGTATGATGCTTCCAAATAAGGGGTTGGCAGCATTTTTAAGGTTCAACGCGGACATAACACGAGTACACTGAAGGCGTCCGTACATGATGCTGTCTCTGATGCTCTCATTTGCTACTTTTTGACAGTGGTATAGGTGATATAACACTCAGGGACGAAAGCTGTTGCATGCTGAGGGAGAAATTGCCTTTTAAGTTTTGTCTTCTATTACTGCGCATCCAACATGGTCAAATGCTTTGTGGCTAGCTGTCACATAGGTAAAAATCTCGAGAAACGAGGCCCCTTTTTAAGAGTATGGAGCATACTGCTCGATTCTGTAGAAAATCTAGTGTTGGCATCGAGATCAAAAAAGCAGTCAATGCTCTGGCAGAACCTAGTTGACAGGAGATGTCGCCTGACCCTCATTGTTACGTGGGTCATGTGATGTCACGAAAACACGACATGGCAGGACCTGCCAACGTGAGGTATGTTTAGAAGTAGGAGGATAAGAATAAATTTGAATTCAGTGGAACTCTTGAATCCAGAATACGACATGGTACTCTTAGGCTAAGAGGCATGATGCATGGATTGAATAATGTGGGGATTTATATATTTGTCCGGTAATCTTTTACATAAAGTAGTAGCATATTATTCCGTGCTAATGAATATATGTGAGGGAGCAGTCACAAATGATATTTATTTATTTATTTATTTACATATACCTTACAGCCTCCAGAGAGGCTTTGTGTAAGGGGGAGCAAATACAAAGATATCCGCAAAGTGGGTTAAAAAAACAAAATCACAATCGCAAATACAGAAAAAACACTGGTAATTATACAAATCTATAAACATGATAAACAATATATCGCAGTGCAGAGGGAGTTATAAGAAGTACTAAGCAACAAATCATGTACGCAAGCCCGACGATTGCAAGGTATTACACAGATGCAAAAAAAAGTAGATTGAACTATACCACAGAACTACTGTGCTTCACCAAAGCCCCTTCGAGGAATAGTGACATATGACGGGAACATACATGATATGCTCAGCGTTATCAACCATCGTGCTTAACTAGATCTTAGCGAAACGCTTCGTGATTGTGGAGCGATGCGATGCTATTCGGCAGATAATTCCACAGACGGATGGCGCATGGGAGTGATGAGAAGTTACAAGCGTTAGAGAGAGAGAGAAAACTTTATATAATGCCAAAAAGAAAATAATCTAGAGCTCCCGTGGTTGGTGCCTCAGTCCAGCACTCCCGCAGCCTCTGCTGCCCTGCTGCGACATTCCGTTTCCAGCCCATATTAGAGCAGACACTATCATCATCGTCGCCATCTCCAAGACGTCACATTACGTCAGTTCCTTCGTTCTCGGTTGCCGCTAGTTGCCGTGGCAACAGATACGCTCCAAAATGCATATGGCGTCACGCATGTTCGCCGTGTCGCTACAGTGTTCTGCCCGTCGCGCTCAGGGCATTGCTCGCGGTCGTGTCAGTTGCCTCGGCTAGAGGATGGGGCCCATTTGGCGTCGGCGTGCCAGCAACGATGTGCGCATCACAACCAGCATGCTAGCAATCCTCAGGGAGCCTCGTAAGGTGAGGAGCCGTCACAAAAACGTTGCTAGAAATTTGAGAAATGCGAGTTTTTACTTTGACAACATAAAGTTTGTGCGGGAATGACCACTATAGCTATAGTGTACGTCAGAAGCTTTCGATAATTCCTGCAACAAACATTGCTTTCGATGCGCCTACAGCTCGTTATTCCGCTACGTACTTCGATTTTAATTAAGAGCATCATAAGAAACAGTTTGCTTCCCTTATGCCGCCATCGAGAGGGCAAACTCCCGTGAGTTAGTCGGAATTGTGCATATTTAAATAAACTGTTTTGTGCGGCATCGTAAACAAACTTGCCGATGTCCTAGCCATGCTTCAGAGGATATACTGGGCGTTGCCGAGGACGTGCATACAATATTGAGAAAGGCACTAAAATGAGCACAGTGGTATGTGTGCCGCGCAGTACTGCTGCAATAGTTCAGCATTGCTTTACCTTCGTATTCTATGTATTATCAATAGCTGCTGGCCAGGGGCAGCGCAACAATTCTGCCCGCGCTGGTTGTGGTATAAAGGCATATTATTGGACAGCTTCGGTGCTGCAGAAACAGTGGTCAGTGTCGACTCTCATTCGGTCGCTTTGTGTATTCTCACAGTTAAGGACGGGTAGATAGAGTTCAAGGTCGCGACACTTGTATCGATTGCCGATTTTTCTAATACGCATGAGAACGTTGTCGGTTTCAAACGTTAATTACTTGCTTCTGCAACACTGCCAATGTTTTGCTACAGATAGTAAGAATAAGCAGGGACCGCGGCTCTCAATGCACGCAATTTATGTAGCCATTAATTATTTCATGCCATGGTAGTAGTGTGTGATATGGTTTGCTGCTGTTCATGCTATGAAACCACCATGAATGACACATGCTCTCTCATTGCAGGAGACTAAGGGCGCTTTGGTGGCAGTACTTTACCATCCATTCCATTGCATTTGACTGTACCATGGGGTGTGTGGAGCGAATTGTAGAAAAGAAAGGGTGCTGCATATGTCTGATAGTGCAGTGCTACCTGAAGCTTATCATCTTGAGCTTTCATATAAGCATGAACAGCCTTGCACTTCGTCAAATCTGTGGAATGCACAGAAATACCTTTTGTGCTGGCATATAGCCTGCAGTGCAACTCTGCAGATACCACCAGAGTGCAGCTCTGCTGGTCAATCATACTGATGTAGGTGTATGGGTCTTTAGATAAAAAAAATGCTGTTCAGTTTACAGCAGAAGCACACCTGCAGGGTGCCGCACTGACTTGCGCATTACTCGAAAGCGCTCCTAGGTACCAACAAATGCAAACATAAATACTCAGGCTTCCAACATATGGAGGCAACACAGTTGTGAAATGTACTCAGGAAAATAAGTAATGTAGTACACAGTGAATGACATCACCACTCGTGCTCAGTTTCGCTCCATGTTGCACTGCAAAGTAGTAGTTATCACAAAAAACTAGATACAACAAATCTTACTAGAAATTGCTGGCATGAGGATTGTTCTGTGCCCTAATCCTTGCATATTGGAAACTTGGCATTACAAGTTTCTGTGATGTCATGTCAAAATGTTTCATTGACACTAGTATCTTCCTTGTTTCACTACTGTGCAAGTTGTACAAGATTTTGTCTTATTTTGACTTCTAAAACAATTTGCAGGTGGTCCAAAATCCTTGTTGAAAATCTAAGGTTTGGTTTGGTTAGGTTGGGGGGGTGTAACGTCCCAAAGGAGCTCAGGCTATGAGAAATGCTGTAGTGGAGGACTTCGCAAATTGTGACCGCGTGGGGTTCTTTAAGGTTCACTGATATTAGCACTCGGGCGCCTAGCTTTTCGCCTCGATTGAAAAGCGGTCGCCTAGGCCGGGATGTGATCCCACATCCTTGGGCAAAGTAGTCGAGTGCCCTAACCACTTCACCACTCCAACGGGGTAAAAATCTAAAGGTGTCATTTCCTTCATACTGTTTCTATTGCAACATGTCACACAGCCTATTTTTTAAAGAGCACTCTTTCGCACATGGATGCCACTTCACAATGCCAAAGTAGGGCTAGGTTTCCGTGCTGAACTATTGACGATTTCAACTGTGGAGGTATGTTTTGAAGTGCCCTTGTAATAATTGAAGCTTCACAGATCAATTCTAGAGGCTGTCACTTTGCAGCCTCTACTGAGCCAGAGAAACACTGAAGTTTGGCAACTCAAATTATACTGGTTGCATTGCTCTTGGAAGAAGGCAGCAGAGCAGGTAACAACACAAAACATAAGAAGCACACACAAACACAAGGACAACGCTGCACTGACAACTATATTGACCAGAACCCGCACATCTTCTCCCTTCACTTCACGTCTGCAGCCAACTTCTTCCTTGTGTTTAACGTCCTGCCGATTTGCGCAGAAATTCTAATTCCTTCTTCAACAATACCACTGAAGGCATACTGACACATTGGTCTCCCGGGTCACTGATTGCATATGCTTCATAAATTTCTCTTGCTAACTTATCCTTTATCATTTTCATAACCTGAACATTGTGAAGGTCAGCTGGACATTTTTGGCCTCTACAAACAACGCAGTCTTTGCAGTGCACCGCGAGATTAGTGCCAGACTTGTCCGATATTGCCATAGCGTGTTCTCTAATTCTGTCATTGATACATCTTCCTGTCTGTCCAATATATTTCTTAACATATTGCAAAGGAATCTGATAAATAATCCCCTGAATACAGTTGGAGTACCTAGTCCGGTGCGAAGTTTTGCATCCAGAGTTGAAGTCCTGGTTGTTAACCCGCATACACCTCCCTTTAGCTCTGTTTGGTGCCGTTGAAGTGAAGGGAGAAGATATGCGGGTTCTAGTCAATGTCAGTTCAGTGTTGTCCTTGTGTTTGTTTGTGCTTCTTATGTTTTGTGTTGTTACCTGCTCTGCTGCCTTCTTCCAAGAGATGCGTGACCAACTAGCTCAACGTTCAACTCTATTATGGTTGCATTGCTTCTGTCCATATAAAAACTGTACTTACAGGATCGAAAAAGCACAGGGTCAGTATGCTTGATACAGCGTGCAAAGCCTGGTATGTAGCGTAGTAAACGGCTGCCAAGTATTTAATATATAAGCACAAGTTTTGAAACACAAGTCACTAACATGGTAGGTATTGGCTGTGGCTTGTCATTATAATTAAACTCGCTGTATCCATCCTTAATGTTGCCAACTAAAGATTGGTTTGGTTTGGTAAAACTTTATTTCCCACAGTAGGGGTCCTGAGGACACTCTGCTAGGCGCCAGGTGTAGAGGGCAGCTCCCACGTCGGCACAGAGAGCCCGAAGCTCTCCGCCGCCGCGCGGGCCTCCTGGACAGCCCGAAGCTGATCATGTAGTGAAGCACTTTTTAACACTTTGTCCCAACGTTCCTTGCTCTTGGCATAGGCGTCGCTCGATGCACAACCACACTAAACCTACTAACTCCTACTAAAGATGGATTAGCCGTAGTTGCCCAACCCACATACCCAGCTGGGGTGAAATAGGATACTTTAAGAAACTTGGAATATTTCATGGGATGCTGCACACCTAATAGCAGTCTGCATTTTTGTCTTTTCGACTGTGGCAGTTTCAAACTTAGGTACGACTTCAATAATGAAATTAGTATTGATGTGATCATGCTTACTTGCCAACAAAAATGGCAACTGTAACGAGAACGCCCGCTGTTCTGCAGAATACACAATTTGATGCATGGTGTGATCAAGGTCCTGAAGTAATGAGATCTCATTCTGGACTATACAACACAATGGTCTTTTTATGGACCATTCAGAATTCTGATCCTCAGCACTGTCTAGTATTTTAATCAACAGCATAGATAAGCAGTTCTTTGTTTCAGAGCCCCACATTGATAGGTGCATATTTTCCTAGACAAGGGTTTTATAAGCTATAAAAATGTCTACATATGAAATACAGTTGTCACCATTGCTAGCCATTCCTGTAAGCAAACTGAGGTGCACAGTGATGACCTAGTGGCTCAAGCATCTGCCTCACGTGCAGAGTTCCTCACGATAGTGGACAACTTTTGTTCTTTTTTTTTTTGGGGGGGGTGAAATGACTGTGGAAAGGGCCTCATACTGTCCCACTTTCAAATTTAAATTTATCGTGCTATAAAGCCCATTTGCAGCCCTTTATTAGCAAAGCAGTGGCCTAGGTGGGCCACAAGAAGAAAAAGTTATTTGCACACCTTTGAGGCTAGGCTACATCACCTTTCACTTTCATATGGTAATTGTGGAGTCATCCGTTTGGTGGCATAGTCTTTAATTGAGTGTCAAGGAAATTTTCAAATCCAATTTATGAGTTTTATTGCAAAAGCAACACTACTCTAGGTTTCGAGCCTTCAACGTAGCGCGGCTGGTAGCCTCGTCTTACCCACGTGACACTAGGGCGAGAGCTGGGCTATCAACTCAAGCGGTCGGCAGGCGCTGCCAACTTGGGTCTCTCGTTTCACATGGGACGGTTATGTCCGAATCAGCCTGCTAGGACCCTGGCATTCACGTTACCAATATAGGCCACTAAGGCATGTTGAACAGCTTGGCTAAAGCGGTTCTTTATATGTGTGGCTGAGGAAGAAGAAAAAGAGAAGAAGAAGAACGCTCAGTCACCCGCAGATAATGCTTTCGCTGAATATTTGGTTCAGCAGCGTTGAACCCTTGTAATTTTTTTTGTTTTTTTTTCTGCTGCTGGCAAAACATCATCATAGCCAGAAAGAGCCACACATTCATTTCCAACTAAAAGCATAATTTAGATGGAATTGTCTCTTGGCGCATTTTTCTAGAACAAATTTATCTCTGATACTGTGTAGAAGATAGCAAATTCTGGGGACACATGGGATGCTGCACACCTAATAGCAGTCTGCATTTTTGTCTTTTCGACTGTGGCAGTTTCAAACTTAGGTACGACTTCAATAATGAAATTAGTATTGATGTGATCATGCTTACTTGCCAACAAAAATGGCAACTGTAACGAGAACGCCCGCTGTTCTGCAGAATACACAATTTGATGCATGGTGTGATCAAGGTCCTGAAGTAATGAGATCTCATTCTGGACTATACAACACAATGGTCTTTCTTTAAGCATATGACTATATAGCGTCTGCAGCTCCCCTTACAGTTAATTTGCATACATGTAGTCCTCGCTCATTTACCAGTCTCTCGGTCTGTGCTTCTAATATATCACATTCTTATTAGCCTACAGTACTAAACTATCACCTCATCCATCTACCGGATGTAAGCTACCATTCAACATGTAAACCCCCGCTTTAACCAAGCCGTATGAGCGTGCCTGACTTGGCATCCAAGAACAGTGGAAGGTTGATTCTTATTCCACCTTCCCACCCCAAATGAGCAACCAGAGTTGGCAGCTCCTCCCACCTCTCTGATAAGTGATCTTGTTAAGTAGCTCTAACCATAGAAGTATCGGTGCTCGGCCATGTCAGCTGCCAGCTTGTACAACCTGCTAGCACAATGACCGCAATTTTTTGTTCACAATGCTACCGCAGGATTTTCTGGGTAACGAAGCCTTTAAAGCTATCGCATAAAATGGTAAATGTTAGCATCTGCTGCATCACATGCACTATATGAAGGTAGCCTGTTGAACATCTGCATTTTTCATATTCCCATCTGCAAGCTAGCAAACTGCCACACCAAAAATTGGCATAGATCAACTGCTAGAACTTCTCAAAAAAAGTCCTAGAGCCAGTTCCACAAATTTAGGCTTCTGAGCAAAGGAGAGCTACTGCTTTAAGCCTGAGGCCTTCACCTGTCACCAGCTGGACAAGAATGAAGCCAAGGAATGTGTGACGCCAGTTACCCGCAGCAGCTGATTTACAAGTGGCCTGAAAGGGCGCAAGCTGTCAGCGTGTGAAGGGGCAAGGCTTCGTGCATACAATCTGAAATCTTGAAATGTTCGCCACAAGGAATGGAAGACTTCTGTAGTCAACGCACAGCATACAAAGCATGTACTCTGTCCTACATAAAAGCTCTTCATTTTCTGCCATTACAAAAAATCATGGGGATTCTTAAGTCACCTTAAGAATAGAATGCGACAGCATTCGAGCAACGTTGATTGCTGTAGGTTTCTGTCATTTAAGCTTGACATGCTCATTGCTGTACTTTCAAAAATTTTTACCACTTATAGTAGGTTCTGGACAGGGACTTTGAGTTGTTTTTCTGCTACAGTAGACATGGACAGCATTGAAGGTGAATATGAACCAGCCACTGTTCTTGGCCATACGACTCGACCAGCACACCTGTAAATGTGGCCAGAGGGCTCCATTAGGTTGCGCTTTCTACACCAGTTGAGAGCATACTCAAGTACAATTTGTCAGTGCGGTTTTGTGCCATCTGCACCAGCCTCCCCGCAAGTCTCCTTCTCGTGTAAATATCTGCTTGACTTGTTCCATTGTAGACTACTCTGTAGTGATGCTTTTTTCAGTAAAAGTGTTTCTTGCCACACTTTCCATGTGCTAGATGACTATGGTGGTCATATGTAGCCAGTCAGTGTGGATGTGTAGCAGACGGGAGGGGCTTTATTATTTTTTTGTGTGTGATACAACATGCGGAGACCCATTTCTTTTGACAAGGTGTCCTCCGCATCAGCATCAGTGGTACCTCCACTTAGAGTAGCGATTGGTTTTAAGAATGCTAGTCAGCCAATACCTTCGCCTGTTAGTCTGCCCATGCCTGCCAGTAAATGTCTGACAATCACTCTTCCACCACTGCCTGCCAACAGAAAGCCCAAGTTGTGGAGTTTAAAAGTTAACTCTTTTTAATTGACAGGCAACTGGTGACACATTTTGGATGGGAACAGCAACAGCCTTAATGCACACAAACTGCCTTGGATTCTGCTGTTATCTCTTCGAAGTACCCACTGACTCGGTGACAGTTTGCCTGCACCACTTTTCACAATGCATAAAAAAGGACGGAGTCAAATACATAACTTTTAGAACCGGCATGGAACTTTTGTGAAATAATGCAGATTGCACCCAATCTGGGGAGATCAAGACGCACAGTCTTATGAAATCACACTCCTCGCCAACCATTCAGTGATTGGTCATATACATGACCTGACCTCTCCACCAAGCAAGAAATTTCCTGCCAACACCACGTTTTCCTGTTCATATGGACTGTAAGCTATTGCATTAATAAATGAGTTTTCTTATCTTCGGCCTGTCTCTGCATCGGCAACCAGTGGCCCACCCAGTCAATGTTACTCCTTCTGTAGTCTCCAGCAGTGGGCCTAGCGACACAATTACGATTAGGTGCCATCTGTAGGATCCCTAGAATATTGCTTAAAGCTAGTCGTTCTATGCTAATTAGTGTATTATGAATGGAGGAATACACAGCACAAAGAAGACTTGCCTGTTCTAAATCCTTTTTTTTGTCTTGTAATTCTTCATTCACATATTATGCGCTTTCAATGCATCCAGCATAGCTGCCATGGCAAGAATATTGCATGCCATTCTATGTATTCATTCTTACAGTAGAACAGTGGTAGGACTATGCCAACTCACCTGCAGCATTGGCATTGTCTGTAATATATAGTGTACAAACCAATATGGCCGGCACGTAAACCTGAACTTTATAAAACCTAAATCACTCCTAGGAAATTTTATATACAGCATCTTTTTGTGTAAGGCAACAAAAGCAACACATTAACTGAAAGCTGATCTGGCAATGGAGGCACTATTCTGCTGTCACTCCCTTTCACTTCAAGAAAACAGCACAGTAAAAAACGGAGGACAAAGTAGGAAAATTTTGCTATGAATGCTAACTTTCAAATTAAATTTATTCAAGCTTTCATCAAGATAAAAAATGTTCATACACTGCCCTCTCTATTTAGACCAAGCCAGTTACCCACGTAGCAACACAAGTCATGGCTTGTCTCGAGGGAAAGCGCGCTTCTTACGGCCTCCCCAATGGGGTCTGCTTCCACATCTCGGTAGGGTCTCCACTACCTCACCGCTCCGCTTCAGCTAGCGCAGTTCATGAGCAAGGAAAGCACGCACCCCCACTCCATGCCCCACCCGCATCACTTGCATCCTGCAAGTCCTTACATTTCAATCTTTATAGTTCATACAAACACTGCGCAGCCAGCGTTGTGAGATTTGTGATCTATGAGATATAAAATGCAGATAAATCCTGTGCACAGGCGCTCCTCTCAGTGCGACTGCATGGTCACATGAACCTCCTGATCTACTGTCATCACAGCTTTCTGCCTCTAAATTTTGTGCAAACGCAAAATTTATATGTCATGTGCAGTGTGTTAAATTACTTCCTCAAAGCGTTTGCTTGGCTTCTGAAGTTCAAATAATATCCTGGAATCTCAATTGATGCCGTTTTATTTAGCTAGCTAAAAAGCGGCATTAACAACCATTCCTGGCGCTTCACAGATTGAGGTTAAAGAGCAAAAATTTGTTCAGAGTTGAAACTGCGACTGCGCAAAGCAGTGAACTTTTAACTAAGTTCTGAATATGTTACATTCAGAACAATATCAATCGGCTGAAAGAGTATGTAGTCTCGCGACTGACACAACTTTTGATCGCGACATCGGGAATGAATATTTGTTCTGCAGAAGTAAGGAGAGCGGTGGTCAAGAGAAGATCATTCTCCTTTAAAGCTGACCCTTATTTAAGGAAGGAGAAAATTATATTCTCCTTCAAGAAACTGAACATTCCTTTATAGCTCTGTCCGTTATTTCACTTAAGTGTGATCTGTGGCAGGACGGCATGTGTGCACGTGTGTGCGCGTTTTGGGGAGGGGATTGCTTCTAGCGTTGCTGCAATTATAATTAATTACACAGTGCTTCGAAAGCAGCTCGCCTGCGGGGCGAGTCTCCTCACCGAGCACCTGACCACGCTGGAGAGCTTTTAATGCACCAATAGTGTTTCCATATGGGCATAAGTGATTTATTGAACATAAAATATCTAAATAAACACACCCGCCACGGGAGAAACCGCATTTCAAGTTCTAAACAGAAGCCGCATCTCAGAGGCACTTTATTTTCTAAATTATTATTTGCTGTTTCTACAGGTTATTCGAAAGAGCTATTTTTAAATGAGCTATGCGCAACTCGCAAAAAATGTGGTGCACACGAAAATTAGGTCAATTTTGACAGCAATTGCCAGCATGCATATTAAAGAATATAAAGTTACGACTGTGTCAATAAAACTGAAATTTCGTGGCCGTAGTCGTCCTAGATGTTTTTACAGGCGATATCTAGGAGTGCGAGCTTGAAAAGCTTCGGTTTTCATTTCTCTCGGGTTCGATCCCAGCAGCGGCAGCCACATCTCAATGGAAGCAATATCGTCAAGGCATCCATCTTCTACACAAAACAGTGCAAATTAAAGAACACCAAGTGATTGGAATTTCCAGGACCTCCACTGCGGCGCCTATCATAGCCAGAGTTTCTTTGCAGCGTTAAACCACATAGACATGCCACCAAGCTAACCTTGCATGAACAAGCTTACTTATAGTACTTGTCAGCCAAGTATGAATATTTGAAAAGAATGGATCAATACACCATCTTCTGCATGGTGTATTGGTAGAGCAGTATCCGTCATATATGCACATCATATTTTTGAAAAAAAAAAATGATTCGTCTTTTTGATGATTCTAACTGGCAGATTTTGTTATAAGGACTTCATTCACATGTGAAATACACTGGAGACGTGCAGCTAAAGCAACTACAGTGTTGCGCATTCTACGAAACCAGTGGATGACAGCGTGAAAACAGGGAAAAACCACCCGCTGCTGCTGCAACAGGTGCAAAGCGAACGGTGAGCTGTTGGCACAACTTACAGCGGCGGAGAGTATAATTAAAAGAGAACCGCTCCCATTGCTTTTACGGCGATTGAGAGAACCACAAGAAAGAGCGTCCGCTCTCCCTCGAGACCAGCTGTGCACAAGTTAAGTAATTACCAAAAATAGCAAATGCACGGATTGGCATGAATTTATTCAAGGAAATGGCCCAAGTCATTAAGGAATGATATGCATCAAGTGCACAACATAACAAAAAGGGGTCTGCACTACAGTAAAAAAAGAAATGCAATTCATATTGTTCCAAGCCATTTGAAATTAGTGAACATGAGACTGGCAGATGTACCAAGACCATACTAATGCGTAAATCTGAATGCTCAACAAATGGTAGAAAGGTGCAGACTCCGTACAGGCTCCCATAAATGGAGATGCCAGCTGGACTGAAGCCACTTTTTCTAAGAATCATGAATGCTCTGGACAACATGTTAGAAAGTCGACTGCAGTGATGCGAGTGCTATGCTAAACTGAGTCACAAAGCTTGCCTTGCCCCATGCTGCCACATTATGAAATTTGAGCAATTTGGGCCAAGCCGGCACCAAAATGTTCTTAAAAAGAAAAAAAAAACACCTTGGGTGCCATGTGTTGAATGATATACGCTACTGTACAAAACACCATCATCATGGCTCACACATGCGCCAGCAGTCGCAGCATAGTTAGCAACTGCTGTTAAGTTACATCCTACTATGGCACGCTCTAATCTGCATACGCAGTTACAAAGTATACAGGCATGAGAGAGTGCCAAGTGAAGGCTCACTACAATCACCCTTTCAAATAGCATGTCCCAGCTACACAGATTGAAAGGACAGTTTTAGATCGACAAACACTGCAAGTAGCTGCTCAAGTCTGGACTGAATGGTTTCACCGTTTTTAAAGATGCATAGCATTCATATAAAAGATTCACAAGCAGGATGAGTATCACTGTATTGGTTAGTCTCAATTATGGGGTTTAATGTCGACTCTGGCTGTGAGAGACGCCACAGTTGAGGGGTCTGGAAATTTCAGCCACCTAGGGTTCTTTTCCGTACACTAAATCGCACAGCACACTGGTGCCTTGCTTATTGCCACCACCGAAAAGCGGCTTCAGCGGCCAGGATTCGATTTTGGGTCCTCTGATTCAGCAGTCAAGTGTTTTAACCACGGAGCAAACGCGCCAGGATGTCACTTTATTGAAATCTTGCTGAAAACTTTATGAAAGTGCAGAGATAAACTTATTTATATGTGATATTACTAAAAGCAGCGAGAACTGAAAATGTCTGTAGTCATGCATTCGGGTAACTGCAATGCTAATGCAATCAAGTGCCTTTGTAATGAAGTGGTTTCGACCTCGAAAATCATTCATAATACAGGTCACTTCATTGTAAAAGTCATGCACAGAGCACTGTATCACATGAAATAGAGCATGGTAAGCATGTCTTACAAAAGAAAACCTTTATTTACTATCAACTGAAGAACTATTTTCTGAAACAATTTGTTAATTTTCTTCTAGCTGGGCACTTCTTCCAACAGAATGTGCATCTGTAGGTGATCCTTATCATATCCAGGTTCATGGCATACTCCATGATGATATCCACGAGCAACACAAAAGTAGAGCAAAAAAAAAAAAAGCAGGGGGAAGGGAAATGCCGGCAAGTGCTCATTAAAGTGTCGTTTTGTCACCTTCGGACTGGATCGATGCAAAATGGCCGGTTAAATCCACCGGCTCCATCGGCATGTTCGCACTTGCTGTTCACAGTTTTCCAGTGCCTACCAGCAAGCGGGAGCATGAAGTTTGCTTTGCCTAGTTTTACTTTTTCTGGCTTCAGGTAGTGCTAGTGTCATTCGTCAAGATTTTAATTTTAAGGCAAAGGTCAATGACTCCAACCAACCAACGAACCAAGAACTTGGTTGGAGCCATTGACCTTCACCTTAAATTTAAAATTGAATTCCCCAACCAAGCTCCTATATGCAGCACAGCTGTGTGGGCGGCAATCGCAGCCACATTATGTGAGTTCATTGTAAAGCAGTAACAGCTGCCGACATTCCTTCATTTTGTAGCGCCATATATATGAAAGAGGCTCAGCTGGGACATTAGAAAGCCTTAATTATACAGGTTGTTTTATTGCATAGGCGTTCATGTTATTAATTTTAATTTAAGCAAGTGTTGACACCAAATTTCGAGCTATCATTCTTTCTTGTTTCAATGATTCATGACACTACAAAATAAGCATGGAATTGAGAACTTTCTGCCAAATAACACATAATTAAATTTCTACTAGCAAGCCACCAGTTTCAGTCGTCGATAGATGGCTATCATGCAAATGAACACGCAGCTATTACATCACTGCTTATGTATGCCTCATGTGACCCCAAATCTCAACTCTCGTCTGACAAAAAAAAGGCGAGGGGGGGGGGGGGCTCCAGCTCGGCCTTTGAAGGTATGACGCGACCGCTTTAATGATTAATGGCTCCCATTTGCCAGCTCCTCTTATTTGTTCGAGTCCATTCAATCTGCTACTTGCGTAATCAGTAGTCTTATTTGTGCACCTATTGTCCCATGCACACTCATTAGCACAGAGTCGCAAAATATCCCATGCGTATCTGCCAACTTGGCGAGATCAAAAATCGGAAGATTTTTTATTTGCGCTAAGATGGGGTGGGAGGCGGCACGTTCAAGACAAAGTGTCTAATGAGTGCTAATCAAAACACAAGCAGCAACAGCATGCATGAAAGGTGAGTCCTAGAGACCTCTGCACGCCGTCACCGAGTGATCTCGCTACACCTCCGCAGCTGGTCGACGCAAACTGATCAGCGAGGCACCATTTCCGTTTTCTTTCGGTGTCATCGGCCCGCCGTTTTAGTTTAATGTGAAACCATTATTAGCCCCTTCATACGCGATTCTGCCCGCAACTGTTGTTGGTCGTGATGGTTCCGAAAGAAGAGCTATCATGCCATCGACTGGCATAGCGCAGCTCAGTAACATGAGACACGTGGCCGAGCGCAATATAGAAGAATCAGATGGCATCATGTTTGGGCAAAGCTGCAGAAATAACCCTTCCCCGCCAACTGCGCTAAGAGGCCACCCTGTAGCTGCGCACCGCTGCTAGCTGCCGCCGAACTGCTGCCTACAAGGACGTCGCCACGAGTCCAAACCGACACAGCCTTCTTAAGCAGGCAGAAACCACTTGTCGGAAGATTTAAAGCAATGATCGTGTCATAGAAAGCCTACTGTGCAAACCGGAAGGGTTGGAAGGTATGCCATCATTTGACAGAACACCCGAAGTAGACATAAGTCCCCATTTTAAATAAGCCATACGAGCATGCCGGTGTGGTCTAAGGGGTGTGCGTGCCTAACTTGGGATCAAAGGAACTTGGAAAACTAGTTGCTCCGACCTCAAAGGCAAAAGCGAGAGTTGGCAGCACCTGCCAATTCAGCCGTGTCATGTCGCCTCATAACGTCACACAACCCAACAACCAATCAGTGCACGACCATGTCACCAGCCAACTACCACCAGCCAGAGCCATGCCCGTGATTTTTAACTAACAATGCCAATACCAGATTTTCTGTATAACAGGGCCTTTGATGCTCTTGCATTAAGATATGTTATTTACTGCACTTGTGCTCGCTACAGTACCCGTGGAAAGAGGCAATGACCTGCAAGAAGATAAAAAAAACAAAAAAAAAACAGCATGAAGCCACACAATCAAAACATTAATACTGGAACAGTGTAAATGTTGAGTGCTTCGTTAGGTCATTTCACATGACACTGAATTCAAAAGAAACGAAATACAGGATACAGCGCATAACTTAAAGGAAAAATTACTTGTCATAACCTGCTGTGCGAAAGCTGAATGCAGCAAAGTAGAAGCCATTTCAAGTAACGAGCACAAAAAAACAAAGCAGCTGCATTTTTATTCCAGTAATTATTTCTCACAAATAAACTTCCTTTTTATTTCCCTCGATAAATTAAATGACCATGGTAATGCACTGCCCTTTGAAGCATCGTCCTTCTAGGCATTTACAGTTTTCATAGTTTGCCATTGATAGTTCTTTTTGTGGCTAGGATATCTGTAGTTTCATGAAACAACCTGACCAATGAATAGTCTTTGCAATTAAGAAGCTTTTTCTTCTTAAATGTAATTTCTGCACATTCAGTATTTGTCTATACAGCAGATCCAGTAGAATGGTTATCTTCTAGTCAAGAATATGTTTCGGTAAAGTAATGCAGGAACCCTGTGAATGTGCATCAGAAAACGAGCATTCAGCCTGGCTTGCACATGAAGTCGCAACAAAAATTTTAGGTGATGCCCACTTTGATGTGATACACTTAATTATTGAATCAACATGACCTTGAAACGTTAGACTACAATCCACCCATAGGACCAATAAACTCTTTCAAGCAGTTGGTATGACTTTGCAGGAATGAATCTCTAGCCTACATTCGTCACACGGCTCCAAGACATAAGTCGGCATTTCGTATAGCTATATACACTAGCAAAGACTAGGTAGCAATTAGGATATCTAACTATTCTGCTCAGGAAGCATGCAATTTATTCATTTAAAGGCCCACTGTCCACCCTCCGGTCGAAAATATTTTCTTCCCCGGTGACTGTGAGACTTCGCCCCTAGAACGCAAGGCCGCAAAATGTTTTTGAAAAGAGTAACTAATAATGCAGTTACAGCCACCGCAATCACCCGATTCTATCATGCCTCTCTCCTTCCGTTCCCTCGCAAAGGTTTTTCACTCTCCTGCCCATACGAATTCCACGAATTCCCCTTCCTCCTCCGCGTTTGGCGGGAGGTGGGGCGTGGCTCTCCGCGAGCGCGAAAAAAAAAACGGTCGAGGGAGCTCGCGCCGCTGGATTGTCTGGTCGTGGCGAGGGAAAAGCGCGCTGCGAGCGGTCGACACCCATCCTTCTCCCGTCAGTCAGCGAGACGGACCAATGGACATCGTTCGCGGTACGTACGTCATTACTGTGGCCCGTCGGGCCAGCGCAGGAAACGGGGAAGCTGGCTTCCCAAAGGAGAGCATGAGAGAGCTTTGAATTGTATTTTCGATGCTTTGCGGCGCGCGTGTCGCTGTAGCATTTTGCATAGACTATCTCCGGTACCTGATCAAAACACTGGGCTCCTTTGCTTAAAAGGGCCTTACCTGGACAGTGGCCCTTTAAGGCAGTTAGGCCTGTCATGAAAGCAGGGCAACACTGAGCATAAACTAGCACCACACGTCTTAAAGAGATCAAATACTGAACTTCAAGTGCCCAATTTTTTTAGGAATGAAAAGCTTGCTTTCTAAGGTGGTCGATTGATTCAATAGTTTTGAGCAGTTGGCAGTTTAAGCAGCATTTACACTTCGCCTTCAGAGTCCGGCTGGAATAATTAAGATGAGAATCATCGTCTCTATTCACCGTTTACATTTCATAATCTTTAGGTACTGAACATATGTCATGACCACATATGACCAGAGCAGCATCAGCATGGAGAAAGCAAATTCGGCCTGCTCGAAGAAGGGATTTTGGTTGGAAGCATCCCTGTACTAGTTCACTTCATCTAAAAAAAACTGGCTGTGGTTTAGCTCTGGTTAAACCGGGTTGAATTGCGTTAACAATACCTTCATGGCTGCGCTTATGGTTCAGCATGTAGTGTACCTCCTTCTCTAGTCTTTTTTTTTTTAGTCCGTGTCCGTGGCCCTGGCAGGAGCTGCCAGCTTGGGTGTCTCATTTCACATCGGACGGTTATGTCAGAATCAGCCTGATAGGACCCTGGCATTCACATTACCCCTATTGGCCACTAAGGCACATTCATACGGCTTGGTTAAAGCGGGGCTTTATATGGGGGCTGGCAGGAGCTGCCAACTTGGGTCTCTCAAGGTCAAACGTGGCCCTTCCCGTGACGACGTCATAGGCTGAAACCTAGCACAGTATTGCTAAAGCAATAATAAAGCTCAGCTTCCATGGCTGTTCCAGCTGATGGAAGTATCTATTGCAGTTGGACAGGCAGCAATTTTTTCGCATGTACCTATTTCCATTACGGGCACTGGTGACTCTGTAACTACACAAATTTGAATTTGACACTTCCAGTACCTTGTCTTGATCGCCCTTCAGCCATTCTTTCCTAAACTTCTGCACAAACTTCACAGGTTCTAGTAATGTCACACAAAAAGCTTGAAAGCAGATTAGACTATTGCATTAGAAATGCCGCAAAAACCAATTCAAGGCGTAATGGACAACTAATATTCGCCACCTTGACATCGCAGTGACCACGCTCTTGCAGCGAACTTTTCCTCCAGAAATGAATATCATTTTAACAAACAGCGACTGTTCTAAACATTAATTATAGGACCACCAAACACCACCCATAAAGAAGCCAACAGGACTTACAAATCACTAAAACCCCACCTCCTGCAATGGAACATTTTTGCCTGTTAAACAGGATTGAAACAAATTAAAGTTAGTGGGAAAAGCACTAACTAGGTAACATTGGTCAATACTAACAGCCCTTTAAGTGGTATCCTTAGGATCACCTCCTAAGCCATGCATGCTTGTTCTCTAACTTGTCTTGGAAGGCGTTCAAGTTTGGACATCTGTCCGAGGACAAGTGGAATCGTTATACGGCCACGGCTATGCTCTAACTAAACTGCCATTACATTGATAGCTGAACTGAATGATTTGCAGATTAAATAATTTCATGACTGCCCAGCCACAAATTTCAAAGATCGTGCCTATTGTACTCTCTAATGATGCCGGTGGCTGCGGCCAAATCAATTTCGTTGAGCGCACTATTGGCACTTCTACCTTGCATAGAAAAGACTACTCCTTCACATTTCACAGTTACATGAAAAGCTTGTTAGGGCTAGGACTGGCCGTTTTCTTTGGTAGATAATTTGATTATGCAAATTTAGAGCAAAGAATGTGAACATTTGGCAAGGAATGTAATGCTTATGAATTATATAAATTTAATTATCAAATCTCAAAATGCTGCAAATGCACCGGTATCATCATAAGGCACAAAAAAAAACAGTCTGCTATTTCCGTAATAAGAGAGCATGATTACAAAGAACACACGAGAAAATGTGCTTGTTTTATATGAGGAATTCGTTTGCTGAATGCTGATAATGTATTTCCTTTCATATTGGAAGTAACTGTACATGCATTAAGACTGCAGACGGCTGCTGAAATCAGGTGGTGCTTCTCTTCACCTGAACAGTGATGCTTGTTTGACACAATGTCCCTACAGTGACTGAAAGGCCTCTGATAGATACAAAATCGCGCTCCTTGGTCGCCCCCACAGATGCTAGGCATTGCTTTCTAAGAGAATTTTCCGTTTCTACTACTAATACTGCTATTGAAAGGCACCAGTAATCGCACCCTTGCGACCTTGTGCGTAGAAGGGTGGGAACGGCTGTCGCCAAAGTAGCCACGTGAGCTTGCTTCAGTGTACTTGGGAACGGGCATTACAAAACATCACCAAAGTTCTATCCGGTACCGTATTTTATCATTTACAGTAGCTACAATATTCAAGTAAACTCTGGTCAACGCTGAACCGCAGCGATCTCTACGAGGCTGAAACGCTTGGAACTCACCTGAGTGCTTCCTTGAAGGCGCAACATACCGTTACCACTTTACTTATGCCAATCCTTAGTTTTCAATTAATGATGCGCAAAACATTCCGAAGCAACTTTACCTTACATTAAACCTGTGCTGAAGATGTGTACGCGGTCGAACCACTTAAAGTGGGCACGAGCTACTGACCACGGGGCTACACACACAGGACAGCGCCATGACACACAAAGTTGAGCTGATGATGATAATCACTATGGACAAGACGTTTGCTTGTTTTGAACACAACCTTTTTGAAACTTTTCAAGCATAAAATGAGCACAAAAAAGTTCATCTAATTAACTTTACAGTAAAAAGCAACTAAAAATATGAATACCGGCAGCGAAAACTGTGAAGGCATTGGCGCTCAAGCCCACCGCAGAAGGCGCGCCCTACAGTAGGTCGTCTGCTTCTGCTGCCGAGCCTCCGTGCGCTCGTGACGAAAATTCTTGCCATGAGCTACGGGTTATCTTTTTGCCACTTCCAGCTATAATACACCACATGGAAGAGCCTCGCGTCCATGAAGCCCATAATACAGCCTCATCCAGATTCACCGCGTAGATTCACGGCCAGAAACTGCCACAGCGAACAGAGAAGTGAAATTTGCAGTTCACAAAATGTCAAAGAAAATGGTATGCTCTCAAATTTACTAAAACAATATTCGGTATGTGTGCGCCGAAATCATAACTTATATGCAAGACTTATTCCACTCTTTCTGGTTGAATGATGAGCAAGCCGTGAAACTGCAATACATGTGTGAGATGTGTGACACCTGTGAAAGACGCTTAGCAAAAATGGTGTATTTTTAACCAGTGGTGTGTGATTCTAAGGATTTAAATTCGTTGCAAAAAGAAGTCCATTATCAGGTGTGGACAGTCAGACAGGTTGTCTAATTATACATTATTATCATAACGCCCTCAAAAATATGCCATTCATGTTATATGCATATACTGTATGCAAAGGAAACAGCAATTAGAACAAGCAAAGGAGTTACTGTGCTCTAGCTCTTCCTAGAGCTAGAAATACGACAAGAGATTCCTAGAGATACATCAATTCAGGCTATGTTCGCAAGGTTGAGGTGCAGTCATTCAAAACATTACTAGTACAGATACGCACAAATAATGTAATAATTGATGATGACTCCATGGTACGTACCATACAGAATTAATCATCAATTAATTATTCTGAGGCAACATTCAGAACATTGAAAGATATAAGCCTAATGTTTCACAAGTGTACAACTGGTCGAATTTGTGACACATAACTGGCAGCAGTATTTTCAAAATCAACTGCTGATCGAGACATATGTACACCATAGAGAATTATCCCATAAAGTAAGGTCTCGAGCACCTGCTTCTTTGCGTGCCTGAAATCTCTAAATAAAGCATGCCTCAGAATGAAGTTACAGCATACCATATGCCCAAATCCACCAGTACTGCTACCTGGTACCAGCTGACCTCTAAGCATGCAGCTACTGGGCAGGCTACCGAGGCGAGTTCTGCAAGTATCAAGAGCCTTTGGCAGCTACTTAACAGCTCAGTGTTAGCACCTGCCATGAGCTGACACTGGAGGACAAGTGCCCTATGACTATATTTCTTCAGCCGACAGGAACAAGTCAGGACTAGCCCCTAATGTTCCATCTTCTTCTTCACCACTATCTAAGCACGAGGGTTGGCCATGTAGGCGTCAGCTGCAGTGACCCAGACAAAGTTCCAGTGCCAGTCCTTGAACCAAGTCTGGAATCGTGGTAGAGGTAGTGCAAAAGGCTAGGATGAAAGAGAGAAGAAAGGCAACACACAAAGATTTCCACCTTATAACAAATCTGGAAGTCTAGATATATTTGAGTGCTATCTCCATCTAGTTTATATTATAAGCAAATAGCAAAAGCCAAGCAAACTAAGGAAAGTAAGGTTCCAGACATGCTCCTCACCAACATTGTGCAATATCTGTATGCAGACTGGAACGGCATTCCAGACAATGCTACTATAATCACTTGTTCACATCACTTCGTTGCAGACGTAAAAGCTTTCCTGTAACTGTGGATATGTATTTTTTAATTTTACTATCTCTTTTAGGGCCTTTAATGAAATGAAATCTAGTACTGCACACCAACAGAAGATGTGCAAAACTGGATATGCCAGGGTATCCCATCATACGGGCCAGAGAGCCTTTTTTTTACATTTAAGCCTTTAATAATTTCACACCACTTTACAATAATATTGCAGTTCTCAAGACTTCGATGAAACTTTTTTGCAAGCCCTTGATGAAGAGTATCAGATTGTCGATAAGGACATGAGATGCATCCACTCAACTGCCGATGGACAGCTTTCTTCCTTCACTTTCCTGTGTGCTTTAAATTCTGGCTAAGCACTGTGAACATCAGCAATGTTGCATCGCAAGTCCTGCTCATGCTAAAGGCTACCATTGCAATGGGCACACAACACAGAAGGAAATAAAACAAGTCGAGAGAATAACACGCAGCCAATCCTGACATGTTAACGGTTCTGCACACATTCCTGCTTGTCAGCCGGTCAACGTTAGGCAAAGGCTAAACGAAGTCACTCGCTTAGCCATAGCATCTGAGGCAATGCACCTGGTGCCAAATGATACTAACCAGAGCCATTTACCGTGTGAGCACATTAAATGCATATCAAAGAGGAAATTCAGAAAAAAAAACTGATGACTACCGAGAGTAAGACACCAGACACTTGCCAATCATGAATAAAGATAATCAGTCTCATGGCACGACAAAGAAACCAAAGATTTGTTAATGCATGATACCACCTCAGCCTTCATATGTAATAATGCATACCTAGGAAATTTTCTATGTCCATGGATTGAAGTAGTACCTCAGCATACATCACACTGTTGAAACAGGTCGCCGTAGAGGACAATGCAAAGGGCATCTTGCATTACCAAACCTTCAATTCCTTTCTTTCATCAGAACATTGCCCAGCTTGATACATAAAAGACAGGTTTCTGTTTTGCTCATGGTCTTGATTTTGTTTTATTTATGTTTTTGCTCGTTTCACATGTATTTAATCATGCTCAAGAAACATATGCACTTGGTTGATAGCAGTCTTCCTACCTTTGTGATTTGTCCTGCACTCTTGGTTCAGTATGCTTCATCACTAACTTGAGCAGCCACACACATTCATAGTGTGGCAGAGCAGGGCCCACAAATTCTCTAACTTGCACCCTTTTCGAAAATGCCCCTTTCGGTGAAACCAGACTGAATAAAACACTCGATCAGTGTGCTTCCACTTGCTCTGGCCTGCACTGCTGGAGCTGTACACCATATAACAAAAAAGCACCTGGTATACAAATATGATGAGGCACAATGTATAGCTGCACTTGCCTTCCTGCCTGATCAAATTTTATGGCAACAATACCAACGTTATATAATATTCGACAACTTGTAACTACCAGCTGCACATTCTTGTTCCATGAGTGCCAACATGCTAGCAAAATGACGATGTATAGTAGGATTTCCACAGTACATAAGCTTTACTGACTTGTTTTCTGATAAGGGCCTCTCAAGAGTATTTTCTTCAAATATTTTTAAGTTAGGCTCTGCTGTTTGGGTGTAGTACTCTGGATGCAGAATGTCCCTACTGAAGGTGTCCACAGTAGACCTTCCGGTGAGATACCCATAAAGCTGGCAACGAGTTGGCCTTGTTATGGGATTTAATTATTGCCCTATAGCGACTCAAGCTATAAGGGACACGCCGCAGTGAAGGGCTTCGAATAATTTCAACCAACTGAGGTTCTCTCATGTGTACTGATATCATACATATAGGTTCGCACTGCATTCCGCCAGGATCAAACCCAGATCCCCTGCCCTATAGTAGCTGAGCGCCCTATGCAACAAGCTTACCAGCATGCCTTGGGGTTCAGAACAATGGGGGATGTACAATGCCTGAAAGCACTAAAATAGAATGAGTCACTGTTGTCATCGGTACGTGTCACCCCGTTTTCTTGAGCAGGCTGATCAAATTGTCACCGACACCATTACCATCCCATGGACTGTACAGCTGTTATGAGCACGGCACACTGTAATTTAGGATGAAATAATGCATTCATTGGAGGGCTTCCGTACAAGAAACCGTTTCGGAAACTTCTAACCAGCATGAGTCCCCCAGTGAACAGCGATCATTTAGCCCAATTAACATGCACACAACACATGCAGTCATTATCTAGAACGCGCCATTTTGATTTCTATACAATATTTTTACTCAGGAGTTCCTATCATATATATGGTGAAATAAATTCATTGCTATAGTAGTAATGTTTTTGCGCTATACATAGTTACTTCAGTGCTACTACCAAGCAGCGGTGCAATTAATACAGGGCACAGTGTCATTTCCAGTCGCTGTCTTTAAATGACATTACTTGCGGTAAACGGCTCCGCGTTCTCCATAGAACACTCTGCAACAATTCACTGCAGCTGATCCACAATTTGGATCGCACATATGAATTAAATGAGGCGCCAGTGTCGCAGCAGTATTCCGTTGCACACATAGCCGCGTCACGAAAGGCTGAAACAACTGCGCCTCCAAGTTTCGTGCATTTCTCGAAATTGTATGTTCATCCCGCATTATATACCAGCAGCCTTGATTACAACGCCGCGAAAAACGGTTTAACTATAATACAACACTTTAAGACTGTCTAGTGAATCGCTCGATCGAGCGATGACCCCTTGACGGCGGCTTGCCCAGAAACGGGACAATGTTTGCCACCAGAGTTATTGATTTAGAAATGTCCTAACGCACACTAGTTGGTTATTCCCGCATGTATTTATGTTGTCAGCGTAAGAGACTGGCATTTCTCAAATCTCGCTTACACAAAAACTCGGTTCGAGCCGAAAACACACGCTTTAATAACATACTCACTTTGTGAGACCCATCAACAGCTGCATGCACGCTGTTTGCGTCCTGTGCGTGTCGTTCATCGTTGCTAGCAGGCCGACGCCAAATGAACCCCATTCCTCCAGTCCGAGGCAGACGACGAACATGCGTGACGCCATATGGAATTTAGAACGCTTAGCTGTTGCCACGGCAACCGAAAACGAAGGAACTGACGTCGCGTGACTGCGACGATGACGTCAGCGTCTGCTCTCACCTGAGCTGGAAACGGAATGTCGCTGCCCTGCTGGCCCGTTCAATCAGCCAAAGCTGGTCTTACAATTCTGAACTGGACAGCGCAGCCTCCCACTGCTCCGGCGTGGTGTTGTGAATTATCGGCACTGCATCTATTTTCTGGCAGGCCCATGTGATGTGATAAATTGTCGGTTTCTGTTCACATCAGGGGCACGTGTCCCTCCTGTATACGGTCGGATGTATCTTGCTTTATAAAGACAGGCATGGATAAGAATTTTTTTACAGCTGCCGCCAAGACACTGACTGCTGCCTGTTTGATAACTTGTGGGGCGGAAGATACAGTCTTCTGGTCCCCCGGTAGTGCACCAAAATTTCTGCGTAGGTACGAGTCACTGCCCCGGTCTCTTCGGCTTCTGACCTCCCTCGGTTTGCATAACCTCGAGCTATGAGATCGGCCTGGATGTTCCCGGGAATGTCGCCGTGCCGCGGAGCCCAAAGTACGAATTGTTTTGTGTCGCTTATCCCGCCGGCCTTCATGATGGCGGCCGCCTTTTTGCCAATCCTGCCGTTGGTGAATCCTCGGCAAGCGGCTTGCGAAGCGGTAATTACTACCAGCGAGCGCCCGCACCTATTGCCCTCTGCGACCACTAGAGCAATAGCGGCCTCCTCGGCGTCAGACACGGTGCTGTTCCGTAGCGAGGCGCTCATTTTCTTCTTTAGCTGGAAATCTACAACCGTCAACACCGCATCTCTTTCGTTAGAATACATCGCTGCGTCTACATAGACGGTGCTCTTGTTCTGATAGGACTTGGCCAATGCTTCCGTCCTGGCCCTACGCCTACCCTGATGAACGACAGGATGCATGTTCTTGGGAATTAGCGCTATTACAGACGTAGACCGGATCGCGTCCGATAAGTCTATCGTCCGTTCAATATCTAGCATGTGATCATGATAGCCTAGTCTTCGGAGGAGAGCTCGTCCCGGCGTAGTGCGTTGTAGCCTCATCTTCTGAGAGACAAGCTGCGCCTCCCTCTGCTCTTCGTATGTGTTTGGTAAGCCAAGGGCCATCAAATTCGCGTTTTCCGGTCGTATTGGCAGCCCCAGCGCTGTCTTGTACGCCTTCCTGTGGATCGATTCCACTTCCTCTTTCTCCGTCTGGCTCAGGTGTTGATAGGGAAGACTGTACGTGGTTCTGCTTACCACAAGTGCCCGCACTAACTTGAGCGTGTCTTCCTCCTTCATCCCCTTATTTCTATAGGTCACTCGCCTAATGATTCTCGTTATCTGGGCCGAAGATCCAGATAGCAATCTGTACGTGTGGTCCGACCTCTGATTGGATTGAATCCCCTTTCCCAACACTCTCAGCACGTCCACTTCTGGTATGCGAGCCCCGGCTAGCATAACGGTGAGGTGAACTTTACTGTCGTATCGGGGCCTATATACTCTGAGAATTTCAGAATTTTCGGGCGAACACGAAAGTCCCCTAGCCCGTGCGTAGCTGTCGACACAGTCTGCTGCTTGTAGTCTCTCCTCCTTGAGACCTAGCGAGCGCTCCGTCGTCCAAATCTTTATGTCATCGGCGTATATTGCGTGCCGAATGCCGTCTATGGCATTCAACTTCTCCGCCAAACCAACCATAGCGATGTTGAAGAGAAGGGGCGAAATTACAGATCCTTGAGGCGTACCCTTGTAAGGCATCCTGATCTTGTGCGATCGCAAGTCGCCGATCCCTATAGATCGGTGCTATCCGTAAGGAAGGCCTTGACGTAACCATAAATCTTTCGCCCGCAATGTAGGTTGCTCAAACCCGCTGGTATGGCTTCATGACTAACATTGTCGAACGCCTCCTTGAGGTCGAGAGCCATGATCACATGCTCTCCATACTTTGGCACGTTGCTAAGAACCTCTTCTTTGAGGAGAAGGACGTCTTGCGTCGATAGCTTTGGCCGGAAACTAAACATTGTGTGTGGCAGAAGATCGTCATCTTCCAAATAGTTTTGAAGTCTGATCATAACGATCATTTCATACAGTTTCCCTAGACATGAGGTCAGTGAGATAGGCCGCAGATTCTCCAAACATGGCGTCTTGCCTGGCTTGGGGATGGTGATGATTTTTGCGTGCCGCCACTCCTCCGGCATAGTCTCCGCCTCCCAGTGGTCATTCAAATATTTTGCGATGCTCGCAATCTGTTCCGCCCCTAGATTTCTTATAATGGCGTTGCCGATCTTGTCTGCTCCCGCCGCCGTGTTCTTGACAGCCATTCTGGCCGCCGCGCACACCTCATGCATCCTTCGTGATTGGACGGTCGAGTTTCTCATTTTCAATTCCCTGATACACTTCTGTGCAGCCGGGGATGTCCATCTCCCCCACGTACCGTTTTCGAATCTTGTCTAGCAACTCCTCATCGTCTCCCAGGTACTTGTGTGCGATTCGGTGAAGCGTATTGCTGGTTTCGGCCTTAGACTTGGCCGGGTGGATGAGATTCCTCAGCAACGCCCAAGTCTTGGCCGTCCCTAGTGTTCCTTTCAGTGAGTAGCAGAATTGTCTCCAGTCTTGTCTAGAGAGCTCTTGCGCATACTGCTCTGCCTCAGCGGTGACCTGGGCAATCTTCAGTTTGAGCTTCCTGTTGCCCTTCTCTCTCCTCCACCTCTTAGTCATACTCCTACGAGCTTCCCATAACCGCAGTAGATGGTTATCAATTTCAGGAACTGCGCTCGTCCTTTTCACGGTCTTTGCGGCTGTTTCGTAAACTTAAAAGCGTTAGAACTGCCATAAATGCGAGCATAGCTGTAGTCGTTATGCAATCTATGAGATAGGTGGAGGCACGTTGTAAATGACTTAGGGATGACCGAGTGTCATGGGCGTATTAATCAAAAAGAGATAGAAGGGTGATATCTCGACGGTCATTTAACGGATGAAGTGAAAGTTCAAGCTTGAGCCGGGATACGCTGAACTGGAAATTATAATTATGCGAGATGAAACGACAAGCCCTGTTTTGTATTGCTTCCAACTTCCTAGTAAATATTTCTGATGAGGTGACTAAATAGAGGAAGCGTACTCTAGGAGCGGACGAACAAAAGTTATGTAGGCCAATCTACGAACGTGAGATGTAGTGTTTTGTAGGCTGCGGCGAAGAAATCCTAATGACCTAGAAGCGTTAGCAGAAATGGTCGTTATATGATCTGCGCAACAAAGATTTGGAGTGAGGTGGATGCCTAGGTATTTGTACCGTGTAGTCCGAGCCAATGTAATGTTAATAATGTCGCAGAAAAAAATTCGAATTTGCTGATTTTTGTGAGAAAAAAATTATGTTACATTTGGAAGTGTTCAAGGTAATCAGTCACATCTTGCAGCACTCGTTAACGCGGTTCAGATCATTTTGAAGTAAGATGTGGTCTTCAGGGTTCTTTATTGCACGATAGATGATGCAGTCATCACCAAATATGCGTGTACAAGACGAGATGTTATTTGGCAGGTCATTATTATAAATCAAGAAGAGTAATGGGCCAACTTGCGGCACACCTGATGTGACATAGGAGGAAGGAGAGGAATAATTGTTAACAACGGTGAACGGTTGGCGATTGGAAAGGAAGTTGCGAACCCATGATAAAGTTAGTGAATCTATTTTGACGGCAGAAAGTTTAGCTATTAGTCGGCAGTGCGCTACAGGCTCAAATGCCTTAGAAAAGTTTGAAAAGATGCAGTCTGTCTGTAAGTTACTGTTCATGTTGAAATGTAGGTCAGTGGTGAATTCAGATATCTGCGACTCACAGGAAAACCCCTTCCTAAATCCATGCTGCCCGGTGAAAATATTTTATTAGATTCTAAGCGATTGTAGATATGCGATGCGATAATGTGGTCAAGCATATTGCAGCATGTGCAAGTTAATGAGATCGGGCGATAATTTTCACATGAATGTTTATTGCCACTTTTGAATACAGGTACTACCTTTCCTATTTTCCAGTTGAAGGGGAGCTCACTTGTTGACAGGGACTGCTTAAAGATGTGACGTAAGATGGTGCTGGGTGCTGAAATGGTATTTTTGAGTATTTTTGAATTAATGTTATCGGCACCAGAGGAGGAGGAAACCTTAAGTTTATTAATCAGGTCTACTATGTCATCAAGTTTAATGTCAACTGACGCCATATAGGGGTAATAAAATCTGGTACATACAGGATGTTAGAAATATCTTCGTTAGTGAAAACCTAGGTGAAAAACCAGTTAAAGACTTTAGGACAGTCAATGTTGAAGTAGGGGGTATTGTTGACATCATGTATTGCAATATCATTACACAGGCTAGGATGTCCTATTGTTTTCCAGAATTTGCTTGGATTATTTTTCAGTAGTATAGTAAAGCCTTCTCTGAAATATTTATCATTTGCGTCACAAGGAGCACAGCAATACAATTTTAGGTAATTTTTATACTTATCTCAAGCAAATAGCGTGCACTGGCGTTTTGCTTTTCGATAAAGCCGTTTTTTTCTTATTTCTCATACGCTGATGCTTTCCTGTAAACCAAGGGTTTGATTTATCACTACATATTGACATAAGTGGGACGTGTTTTTCTACGAGTTCATTGAGCTTGTCTCGAAAAAAAAAACACAATTATCTTGCACTGACCGGTGGTGAAACAAAGATAATAGGACATTATCCGGAAACTTTTCAAGTTCGGCATTAATGAGATGGTAGTTAGCTCTGTTATAATCACGTATCTGTTTTCGCGCTACGCCAGTGAATGGAAACGGAATATTACGTGTACTTGGAGTAACTTATGATGGCTAAGCCCATCGAAATAAGCAATGTTATAAACTGTATCAAGTTTGGTACTAAAGATGAAGTCTAATATATTGGAACCAAGGGCGGGTTGGGTAAATACTTCAAATAGGTTGAAGTATAAAGATAAGTTTATGAAGCTTGTTGGAGCAGAACAAGGGGATGAAGGCTCTTCTTAGTTAATTTGCGGAAAATTAAAATCACCTAGTAAATAAGTGACGTCAGGATTGAAGAGCTCAAATTCCCTTGTAATGCTTTCACGCAGTTTATCTGAAAAAGAGTGGTCGGAGTTTGGTGCGCGGTAATCATTGCCTATCAGTAGTTTTGTGGAAGATGCAATGCAGGCCGTCCCGGTTATTTCAAGGTCGGAATCGGTATTGAGAGCAAATGATGTGAGCGATTTCTTAATGCTCAAGAAGACACCTCCCCCTCGCCTATCGGTGCGATCGAACCTCTATGTATTGAATGGATTGGAGCCAGAAAGAACTTCGCAGTCGTCGATATCGGAATGTAACCATATTTCAGTAAAAGCTATCACATGGGAATCACTGTCTTTAAAGAAAGGTAAAACTAGGACGCGCTTTGATAAGATACTACGAATATTAGTAAATGATTTACAGTGACAACTGGGTAGAGGTGGACGATTTCGATTTTTTGTGTATGTGTGCGCAATTGCTTCTTACGAGCTTTTGATCTAACCGCTCGACGCATCAGTAGTGACATTATAGCATACGTTTCTGAGTCCACGCGCAGTTTGTCAACTGATAACTTACACTTTTTTCAGCGGTTTTGCGAATTCTATCAGCTTTGCCCTCGCTTTCCGCGTGGCAAGCGAAAAAAAATAACAAATATCAACCTCTGTGTCCTTCAGTTTCGACCCCGCAGATAGGATGACTGCTTTGTCCTTAAAATAGGTCAGCTTTACAATTATTGGTCTCTGCTTGTTAACGTTACGTTTCCCCAGTCGATAAATCCGCTCAAATTGTTGGCTAATTAATGGTGGCAATACCCAACGTTTCTGTCCAGAAGGTTATAATCCTCTCCTCAGATTTTGCCCAGTCTTCATTTGGCGGCATCTTCAGTCCAAAAAAAAAAGAGAAGATTAGGGCCCCTCACCCTATTTTCGGCATCGTCACACCTTGACGCCATGGCGGTCAGCTGTGTCGAAAGGCACACACCTTCAGCATTTTTTCTTTCCTCCGTTGTACTGCGTAAGTTAACGGCTGCCTCTAAATTCGCGACTTTAGCAATAAGCAGACGAACTTCCTTTTCACTTCCTGCCTGCTTTTCATTGGCGTCTTTTATCTCCTGCAGTAAGGACGCATGACCTTACTGCATGACCGCGGCTCTCAAAACTATACGGATACTTTCGAGAGCCGCGGTAAATGCATCAGATTCACTTGTCGACATCGGACCAGGGTTAGATTTGATATCACCAGAGAACCTCAGTAAGATGTTGCACAAGACAGAACAACTCGCAGACGAAAACCCCATCAAACGCTTAATCGAGTGTTCGAGAGTAGGTGGGCACGACACCGGGACGAGACTGTAGTTGCTACTCTTAACACACATCGCGTTGTTTAGGTAACTAACCTGCAACATTAAGCAGAATGAGCGCATCTTCCTTGGTGCGATGTCGTGCCCGTAGTCCTCGCTTGCTCGATGGTTTTTATGCTCCTTACCGGCCGCCTCGAACGCTGGTGTCGTCGGTCCTGGTAGCCAAACAAGCGGATAAGCTTCATCCAGAACCGGTGAATGGTTGGTCGAATTGGGCGAAGACAGTGAGAGATGCGAAGGTGGTATCTCGCCAGGTTCGAAGAGCCATGAACAAGCCATCGATGTGATAGTGGCCTGCAACATTAAGCAAAATGAGCGCATCTTCCTTGGTGCGATGTCGGGCCCCGATTAGTGATTAAGCTAGTAGCAAAGTGCATCGAGCCAGAACCTGCAATGGGACCTGCAAGCGGGAGGCAGTAACACTATGAAGCCTCACTATTAAAGGCGGACTTTAAGTGGCCCCTTCATTTTTCGTTCATCACAGTGCAGTAGGCGCATAACCTCTGATGTGTGAATAAATGAGCGTTCAAATGGCTCCGTAACTTATGATTTTTGTGTCACCCGTCAGACCTGATGTGTGAGGTTATCACAGGTGTCGCAGATATGCTCTTTACCTCTAAGGTGTCATTGCAACTTTTTATGTTCAGACCAGCTGAGTGAGGTCAAGTCTGATCTTTGATAACCGCTCAACACATTTGTTGCTATTGCAACCTCCCCAAGTTCAGTTAATTTCAAAACACGTAAGTACACCGTATAAAGTTCCCTTTGAAAGCCTTCACCTGTTTTCTTGCTTCTCTGCTATAGATATCACAGTGCGAGAATATCTAAGCCAACTGTATTCACGATGGTGCAGTTAAAGGTACAGAGAGAGGGTCCAGAGCATGTACAACGTCATTTCGAGATCGGACCCGGACCAAACGTTTTTTAATCTTCTACCTCAGAAACAAACTCGGAGCACGAGCATTCTCGGCACGCGGCTCCTGTCCCGTCTTCTTATTAATCGCTCTCCTCATCAAAGGAGTGCGCTGCTACAAGCCCCTTCCTCAAGTGAGGAGCAGATCGACTAATGAGACGTCTGTCAAGGCACCAGTGAAATAATAGGCTAGATTCAGCTGCTCCAAGACTATAGTATCAGTTGAACTGTAAACATCTATTATGTGGGAGGTGGGATGGTGGGCCGGAACACAGCACATCACTAGGCAGTGCGGCTGAAGAGGGCGACAGTGAAAGTCGTAACGCATAAAAAACGTGTGGCAGTAATGAGGTCCGACGATATATCAGATATATGTTTGTCGAGTTTGTCTAGGGCGCGGGGATTGTGGTTGACAATTGCGGCACACTTCACGAAGAAGCTGCACGTAGTCGGTAAAAAATATGCATTCTGCTAATATGATGAATGACAATCCCCGAAACATGCTGCGACTGGTCCGGTTATCAGTGAGATTTACCTGTCGGTGGGGTGGGGAGAGTGAAGGATCGAAGAAGTCATAGTGAGGCATAATGAGGTTCCATAAACAAGCTTAGCTGCAGAGCACCAGATGTCTGGCTTGAAGGTTTTGTATAACCGACTGGAACACTACTGGACAGTATGGCCAATTACATGTCGTAACGGCTTTAGCCAACTGACTGTTACAAGAATCTCTGTTTTTTCAGCTTCTGAAGCTTACCAATACTGACCTTTTTAATTAGAAATTGTATAGCAATACTCACTACTAATTATTTTTCTACGACATTTCTTGAAAATTCTGCCTTTCATTGAAAGACCTGTGATGATTACAGCCATCAGGACAATATGTTGTTTCAGCATGACGACATGGCATATGAAGGACAAAAGCCTGGAAGCATTTTAGGCGCAGTAAGGAAGCACTCGTTACCAAAGTATTTCTTAATAATACACCCGCACGCTGCACTTAAGAAGCGACTGAAGGCGAACTATTAACCGACTATCACATGCCGAAACAGTACGGTAAAAATATGTTTTGTTTCGCCAAAGATCACTGTTGGAAGACTGGAAGGAAATATAGAGACACTCCAGGAAATGAGTAAATGTAGTTTTTCCTTCACATGGCCAAGGGACTAGCTCATGAGAAGAGGATCTTGAACAAGAGAATGTTTGTTTTAGGTGCAAGGTTGACATTTTTTACAAGACTACCAACCATCAAATGGACTCTCGGTCTCAACTTACGTACCACACCTAGTAGGCACATTTAGCAATAATGCATTGTAAGCAGTTCAAATATATGGCACAGTTTGCTCCTCCTTCAGACGAGCAATATTATGTTCAATTAGGACATTTGAATAGAGACCTTGGCGCGGACGTATGGGCAGACCGTTCACGTGAACCATGGGTTTTTCTTTCTTGTTCATAGCAGAAGAGGACGACAGGGCAGGCAGAGTAAGCTCCGCAAGATGCGTCTTGTGCACACAGCAGATAGATCGCACCTTGGAGCCCACTAGATAACATGCTTGGCGTCACTGAGTCACAAAATGGCTTCTTTTGCCTCTCTTCCATGCAGTATACTGGCAATATGCTACTCCAGGGGTAGCATAAAAGTAGATGCAATGCAGTCATGCATTTTTCGTAATGTGTGAGAGTAGTTTGAGAGCCGAATGGTCAGCGCTGGGAGATGAGCAGCACGAAGGCAGGAATGACGGACCACAATCGAGGACTTTGCGCTAGCCTCAAACAACAGCTCGGAGTGGCACGGCACACGGATGGCATTACTTAAGGATACTTAACGGCGCAAACAAGCAAACAACAGGGCGCAAGTGGCGCAAGAGCGAGATCTGTGCGAGTTGGGCGGCGTGGATGGCGCCACTTTGTAATCTAGTTGTTAGCTGTCATCGCCGCAACATGCTCTAAATTGTGTGAACAGCACTTCATTATATCTCCGCAGTCTTATTAATATTAAATTTTATGTTTGAAATGTTTATTCACTCCAAATAGCACTTTTAAAATAGAAAGCAGAATTGCGCCGGAAGCACGTCATAACACTGCTTAGCCAATGGCGGCCTAGTGCGCTGTGCCGGTCATACTTGGCAAAATCGCTACTCGCTATGCAAAAACATCTTCCTTACCTTACACTTCGGCGCATAACGTTGCGTCTTTCATACTTCACCATCTTGTTCTGCGCCATGGTTGGTCCAAATAAATGTTGAGTGATCGTGGCCGTGTGTTTCTCTCCGAGACTGTTGAAGCCCTCTTTCAGCAAAGCAGCATTGCTCACTGTTCTACTTCGGCCTGCCGCCCACAAACAAATGGTATGATGGAAAGTTTTAACCCCATCTTGAGTGATATGCTGGCAGTGTATGTCGTGTCCGACCACTCAAACTCTGACCGACTTCTCCTTCTCGTCACATACGGGGGAGGTTAATGGCAGTGTAGCACCAATGCATGGTGACTTTGTAGAAGATCTGGAAGACTAGCCTAGGTAAAAAGGTGTGTGGTGTGACAAAGACGTCGCGAAAAAAGAGGACACATGTGACCAGCTGTTATTTTAAATAATTCGCCAAGTGCGTACAACCAGCTTCACAGTAGAGAGCAGGTCCCAGAAAAGCGGATTTTGTTATCTCGGACGCGTCTCAAAGCTTTAATGGGACGCCACAGTGATGAGAAATGTTTTTTTATTATTGTGCAGGCGTCGTTTTCAGCTCGAAAAAATATCACTTTATGTAAATGCTAGTTTGATGGAAACAACGCACTGTTTTTCGAGAACAACAGTCTTTTCAACAAAAAAATGCACTGAACGAAAAAATACTGAAGGTTAGCATAGGCGATCCTGAACATCGGTGAAATTGTTTCATTGAGCTAGGGCAAGTCTTCTCTTTTAAAACCTTCGTCCAAGTTAACCATAGTTAACCATAAAAGGGCACGGCAGCTGGGCTTGCGCACAGGTGGATAATCCGCTTGTCTTCCTCGTGCAGATCATCGCCAGCCTGCTGGTGATACCGTCGGGATGCCAACAACCAGGTCAGCATTTCCAGCCCGAACATATGTGCAAGTGCTATGGAACGACAATTTTGCAACGCCCCCGGTCCTACGATCCACGGATGAATTTTGGCACACCATCGCCAACGACTAGCGGCAGCGACTGTGTGACCTTCAAGCCATGCGGAGTGGCGCTGCAAGCTTCTTGGACTATAAAAGACATGACCGAAGGATTTCGAACCAAAGGGCACGGCAGCTGGGCTTGCGCACAGATGGATAATCCGCTTGTCTTCCTCGTGCAGGTAAGAAAGCGCTTTGGGAAATGTTTTCGATCTAGCGAGCGTTGCCTTGTTGTGCTGCCGTGTGCTTGTTGTGCTGCGGTACTCCTTGGCACAGTGTGCGATGTGGTGCATGTGATGAAATTGTTACTGCTTGCGGGTGACGTTGAGAGATTACCTGGGCCTGACATGGCAGAACTTTCGCAACAGTTACAGAATATAGCAGATGACATAAAGACAATAAAAGAAGAAAGGTTAACATCAACAGACAACAAACTAGAACGCCTTACTCTCCTTGAAGACAAACTTTCGTCATGTACCGATCATATTGCCAATCTTCAACAGATCGTATTATCTCTGGAATTAAAGCTAGACGATCTTGAGAATCGCTCCAGAAGATCAAATCTTATTATTTATGGCATCCCTGAAAAGGAAGAAGAAAATAGCGAATCCCTGAAGCGAACTGTAAATGAAGAAGTTTTGAAAGAATCCCTAAAACTGGTAGAAGTTGCAATAGAACGCATTCACAGACTAGGTAGACCAATGGAAAACAAAACAAGGCCCGTAAAACTAAAGCTTCTAGATTTCAGGGAAAAAAAAACGAACATTTTGCGCAACTGTCACAAATTAAAGGGCACCGAGTTTACCATAAGTGAAGATTTTTCGCTTCGTGTCCGCGAAATCAGAAAAAAGCTATGGAAATACGGGAAACCAAGAAAAGATCGCGGCGAGAAAGTGTCGCTCGTTTACGACAAACTAAAAATAAACGGTGAACTTTATTTTTGGGACAACGAAAATTGTGAAGTGTTACCAGTTGCAGCTCCTTCAGTTACACCTTCACTAACCGAGACAAAAAAACCAAAACACAGGTACACGGACTCTACGCTCGCGCCGTCCACAGCGTCCCAAATAACCTTGGTGAACATTATTGCGCGTAGTATTATCAATAAGGTCGGTCCCCTAGAATTCTTATTATTAGGTTTAAAGCCAGAATTCATGCCGATAACTGAAACATGGCTAACAAAAGAAATTAAAGACTTTGAAGTAATTCCCCCAAATTATTCCATATCACGCAAAGACAGGCCGACGCGAGGCGGAGGCGTGGCATTATTGATAAGAAAAGATATAAGTTTCCTTACGTTACCTGAAGTTGAAGAGGTAGAAGCTATCTTTTGCAAACTCTGCTTTTCTGATTCCACCATCGTTGTGGGTTGCGTCTATCTTAGTCCTTGTTCTGATCCTATCATACTCCAATCATTGTATACGTATATGCAACATCATGTTAAGGGGGCGAGACTAATACTTTTAGGTGATTTCAATCTTCCTGATATTAACTGGAACACCCTGCACCATAATTCACCTTGCGCCGATGTTGTTTTTGATATAATGCTTTCTTTTAACCTTTCGCAAATCGTAACAGAACCCACACGGTATACAAGGAACCAGCTCCAACATTCTAGATTTAGTTTTCCTGAGTAGTCATTTCCCCTGTCAAGAAACCAATGTGGAAATTTTAAATGGCCTGTCTGACCACAAACTAGTAATGTGTTCTGTCGCGCATCACTATAATGCACCTTGTTTGCAATCAACAATAACGTATCCCGACTACAACCGAGCTGACGACACTACCATACTTGATACTTTATCGCACGAACTAACATCATTTCAACATCTCTCGGATGACATACACAGTGATATAGAAACATTGTGGCAGAGATTTAAAAACGTTGTGTCATTTTGCATCCCTAATTATGTACCTACCAAGACTAAGAGAATATGCAAACGTAATCCATGGATAACTCGAGCCGTAATTCATGCCAAGCGAAAAGTTCCACTACTGAAACAAGTGCAATAACGCCATCCATCACCGCGAACAATTGAAAAATTATCCTTGGCTATCACCGATTTGAAATCCAAAATAAAAACAGCTAAAACATTTTACTTTACTAATACGCTGACTCGTTTCTTAAAAGATGCTCTCCAAAAGTTCTGGCGTCACCTGAGCCCTAAATCAAGAAATGAAAACCAAGCTTCTCCAGTCGAAAACCGAAATATTGCAGCCGCGCTGAATAACTACTTTACTGCTATCTTCACTACAGACAACGGAACTACGCCTCGTACTAATTTTTGCTCCGGAAATTACCTAGAACCCCTTACCGTAACAGAAACAGGTGTCTTAAACCTCGTACTAAACTTGGACACAAAAAAAAGGATCAGGGCCTGATGGAACCTCTAACATCTTCTTGCGTAGATATGCCGAATGGATAGCAAAATTTTTAGTGGTACTCTTTAACAAGTCGTTGTCAGCGCACACCCTTCCTAAAGAATGGAGAATAGCTAAAGTGACACCTATACTTAAAACAGGAAGCAAATCAGATCCCTCAACTTTCAGACCAATTTCACTAACCAGCACAGTATGCAAACTACTAGAACACATTATCTTAAGAGACATAACAACCTACTTGGAAGAAAATCAAATTTTAACACCTCTTCAGCACGGTTTTCGGAAAGGAGTTTCTACCGTCACACAACTAATCGAACTTACACATGACATATCCTTCGCCATTGATCAGCAGAAACAAATCGACCTAATTTTCTTAGACTTTTCTAAAGCTTTCGACCGTGTATCACACTCTAAACTTATTATGAAACTAACTGCAACCTTTGAAGCTGGCCCCATAGTAGATTGGATTGTGGGCTACCTGACTGACCGTACTCAATTCGTCGAAATTAACAACGCGAGGTCCGAAACAGCCAATGTAACATCCGGTGTACCACAAGGCAATGTTCTGGCCCCAGTATTGTTTTGAATTTTTATAAATGACTTACCTACTAGTGTTTCTCACAATATTAAACTTTTCGCCGATAACTGTGTACTTTACCAGGAAATTAACTCTGTCAATGACCATATAACTTTAAATAACGCTCTAACAGCAGTGACAAAGTGGTGTGAAGAATGGCAAATGACTATTAATGTTAAAAAATCAGTTACTTTATCCATAACCAGAAAGTTACATCGATCAGTTTTTCAGTACAGATTAAACAACATTCCTCTTGCCTCGGTTTCCGAATATAAATATTTAGGCATAACACTGACCTCTGATTTCAGATGGGATTCTCATGTTAACATTGTCACATCAACCGCCTTAAAACAGCTATTTTTCATTAACAGACGCCTTAAACAAGCACCATCGGAAACAAAGCTACTCGGCTATAAGACATTTGTCAGGCCAGTTCTAGAATATGCCAATGTTGTCTGGTTCCCTTTCACTAACAAGCTTACTAAACAAATAGAAGCAGTGCAGATGAAGGCGGTCAGATGTATATATAACAAACAGAGGTTGACAGACTCACCAACAGAACTACTCAAACAGGCAGGCCTACTCACCCTTCAAACCAGAGCAAAACTAGCGCGCCTTAACACCATGTACCAGCTAATACACAATCACTTAAAAAACGACAATTCAAGATACATATCAAAATCACAAACACGACAAACACGTAATAATCACGCTCACACTCTAAACGAGTTTTCATTCCGTACTGACACTTTCAAATATTCATACTTCCCTCGTGCTATACGCGAATGGAACACCTTACACACATCCATTGTTAATAATTCATCATTAAATGCTTTTAGTACACGTGTGAAACATAAGCTACTTACATCTCACTAATTACTGTGTTCTTATGTCATTACGAATTTTTCTCCTTTCGTTTGTGTTTCACTTGTCGTATTATTTGTCCGCGAAAATCTTGTCATACGCTCCTCAGTCTGGTCTTATTGCTATAATTTGTTATGCATAATTTTGGTATCATATTGTTTCATGTACTTGATTAATTGCCATTACTATATTTTGTACCTCTGTATGTTTATGCCCTTCCTGTTACGATCCCTGATGGGATTGACAGTATCGAATAAATAAATAAATATCTATACCTATATGTATTGTGTTGTTTGTGAGGTTGAACGTCCCAAATCGACTCAGGCTATGAGTTGAGCCGTAGTGAAAGGCTCCGAAAATTTCTACCCCTTGGGGTCTTTAACGTCCACTGACATCGCACAGCCCATGGGTGCCTTGCTTTTCACCTCCACCGAAAAGCGGCCGCCGAGGCCGGATTCGATCCTGACATCGCATCTACTGCACATGGCATTTTTTTTGTCCGGCTGTCCTCCTTCGTAGCCATGATGTTATCTGCACCTATAATCTTTGCTTGTCGCCTGGTTCAGCGATTGGTGTGTTGCTGTCTGTGCGGGACTCTTTGGGCAATTACCTCTTGGGCGTTCTGCCAAGGCCTTGGTGAGTCATGCTCTTGAACCTTTCTCCAATGCCAATTACTTGCTGTTGACTTGCTCTCCTTGCGCGGAATCGGATGGTCTTCCCTGATCTGGAACAGCCCTCGCGAGGCTTCCACAGTGGTGACAAAAATTTAAGCGTCACCGCAATACCCTTTGTTGCTGCCACTGTTTCCACCGGAAGCACCGAGCCATGCATAGCTTCCCTGAGTACGCCGGTAGGTGTGGGCTCGTTCCTTCTCGATGAACTCGCGATGTTTCTGCGCGGACTTCACATCTATCACACTGACATAGGCCACAGTGAGGCCTTTTTCTCCTGGAATTACTTCATTTCAACTTCCTGCCCTTTCCGGATGCGGCGAAGTTTATAGGAGTGTTGTAACGCGGTGTGGTGGACAAAAATGTCCCCGGTGCGGTTGATGAAGCCGTAGCCACCGATCGCGTTAAACCACTTCACTGTTCCACTCATTCGCTCTCGGTAAACACAGCCTTTCTTCGGGTGATGCACCGCTTCCTGTTAGTGTTGCAAGCGGTTAGTCTCACCTTCCGGATGCTCTTCCACGGGGGGACTAGGGGTGGTACGGCACGACCGAAGCTACACTTCGCCGTTTTAGATGGGCAGAGAGCCACGTTCCCGGACATGAGGAAGTCTGCGCCCAAGATGAGGTCCGCAGGCAAGTCAGCAAGCCCCGGGACGGCCACTAGGACCTTGCTGCCAGCCTCAGTGCGGATGCAGATATCGACTGCACCAAAAGGAATGGCGCTTCCCCCCAAGCCTAGCAGTGGAGACGTGGTCCATTGATTCAGCGGGACCGGTGCATGGCGTTAGAGCAATGCCGTTTGCTAAGCGCCGTTGTCAACCAATGCGGTCAACTCCACGATGCCGTCGACATGCACCGGCAGGAAAGGAAGAGGATGGTTCTGGAAATTTATGCATGGGCAGCAGCATGCTGGGGTGCTTTTGATGTCCCGGCGGCAGCAAGAACCCCCTCGACAAGTGGAAGTGTCATGCAAGGTGGCCGCCCGGTGGACAAAGATGGACAGGCTGTCAATGTCCAGTGTGGTCATAATGGATGCGTGAGTGGCATCGTGAAGGCAGTCGATGATCTATTGCTTAGCAGCATGCGCGAGTCACTCGATATTGCAGGCTTGAATAAGACGGACCTTGACATTAATGTATGGGGCAACGCCTTCACCTGGAGCCTGGCGTCACGATCTCATCATCGTGAATTTTACGATGTACCCGCTGGCCAAGGGTGTAAGGAGGCATGAAGGGCAGCGGACGAGGCCGCCCAAGTGGTGTAGCGGCGGCCTGAGTGCAGGTGCGAGGCCAGTACAGGTTCGAATACTGTCGACTGCGCCATTGTAAAGGAGAAAAAGCAGAAACCACGGCCGGTCTCGGGGGAGAGCGCGCGCTCTTTCTTACGGTCTTCTCAATCGCCGCGGGAACAATGGGAAAGTTTCTCCTTGAGTTACGTTCTCCGCTTCCGCAAGGTGCGCGACCTGCTCACTGTTCGCTCCGCGTCTGCGTCAGCGGTGCGGGTGGCTTTTGCCTGGTTTCGCGCTGTCGCTCGCGAGTTTCGTGGTTAGTGCAGCCCCGAAATTAAAGAACACAGAACGTAGATGATGCAGCGGCATGTCGTCAACGTACTACACACGTGAACGGATATAAAAGCACTGAGTTCAGCAAACGCTCGACAAGCATGGCATACATTGCGGCATGGTAGCTACTTTTGTTCATTTTAGTCCGAATTTTTCCCAAGCCTGTACAAGAATAGGAACAAAAAAAAAACTGAATGAGAAGTGATCACATCGAAGCTTCTTCAAGGCTAACATGACAGCAACTCGTCTGCTACAGCAAAACTGTCTTTAGCGCTAGATGCGAAACGATTCACGAGACGCCGAAGATGAAAATAACTTCATAAAAACGTAATGTAAATTGCAAAATGCTTGCATGATATAAAAGATTAGTATAACAGTCAAAGTAAACGTTGTAGGGTTGAGTTTTAAATTTTATTACAATTCCTATTAGCCAATGTGTGGCATTATACACATTATTTTATTTTTAGTTTGCAAATAAACATTGTTTAATGAAATTTTTACATGATATTGAGCTTGTTATGAAAGCACTAAAAAGTGGTTTGATATTCATGACAACACTTGTGCTCGAAGTGGCAAAAAGAGGCCAATAAATGATGAAGGTGATACTCGATGTAATGACTCACAAATGAGTTCCTCTGCTATATCGAAAGTATGCAAGAAACACAAAGTAGACGAAAAAACAACGTGCCGATGGTGGGAACCGAACCCACGACCTCCCAATAACGCGTCCGGTGCTCTTCCAACTGAGCTACATCGGCCGCTGTCCCCCCTGCTACTTTCTTGGGTATTTATGTTATCTGTATACGAACCTTGAGAGTGTTCACCAGCGCCACCCTCAGCCATAGCGGCAGACGTGGGACGTCCTTTCTTACCGCCAGCGTCACGTAGAACGTGATTAAGAGCGAGGGCGGAAGCTGTGCTAGAACCCTCTTACGCCACCTATGGCTTCAAGACTTTGGCTTTTCTTCTACTTTGTGTTTAATTATCTTCCCCTAAACAGGTTACATTACTAATTTTTGTGATTATCCAAGTAAACAATTAAAAAAAAAAGAAAAAAAAGACATTAAGCACCATCCCCAACGCTTTCCTTGGCCTCGCCGACTGTTGGCTTCTTTCCTTCACACACACACACACACACACACACACACACACACACACACACACACACACACACACACACACACACACACACACACACACACACGCACACGCACACGCACACGCACACGCGCGCACGCGCACGCGCACGCGCACGCGCACGCGCACGCACACGCACACGCACACGCACACGCACGCACACACGCACACGCGCACGCGCACGCGCACGCGCACGCGCACGCACACACACACACACGCACGCACACACGCGCACACGCGCACACGCGCACGCGCACGCGCACGCGCACGCGCACGCGCACACACACACACACACACACACACACACACACACACACACACACACACACACACACACACACACACACACACACACACACATTGCCACGTAGTGATGACAAGGCCGTTGACACCAAAAAAGGCGCAGGCTTGATGGTACTGAAATTAACTCTTTATTGGGCTGACTTGCGCCAGCAGAAGGACTGAGCCACTCGGTGGCTGCGATAGCAACAAACGTGCTCGTCGATCGTCGAACAAAAAAATTCACGTCACACTCGTCAACGCTCAATTTAAAGGCTGCCCAGAACAATCTAGATAACGTCGCAAACAGCTACCAGCACAGGCTGGGACATTGTAGAAAGACACAGGAGTGGCCGGAATCTTTGGGACAGATCTCGGTGCATCTTGCGTTACAGCGGAACTGATAAAGGTGGACTGGCGACATCCAGCATTAACAAACAAAGATTACGGAACTGATACGGGGTCCAGAATCAGAGTGATAAGGCCGTATGCCGGCGGCTGTTACAAAACAACAAATACAGTTTTGAAGGTTTCGCGGCATTACTCCCACCTTAAAAAAAACATCGCCTCGATGTTCCAAAACAAGGCAACTTAACCATAAACACTCCAAAGTTTAAACACCATAGATTCTTTAACGCGAATAATATGGCTTCAGTCGTACATGTACAATTTCTGGGCGTGCGCGTCGCCGTTGTGATGCTGACGTTCCGTCACGAATAACTTCATAGTCATGTGGTCCGCTGCGGCGAATGATTTTGCACGGCCCAAAGTATCGACGCAACAACTTTTCACTTAGTCCGCGACGGCGAATTTGAGTCCAAACCCACACTTGGTCTCCTGGATCGTACTCTGCGTGGCGTCGTCGTAAGTTGTATCGTCGGCTGTCGGTGCGCTCTTGGTCTTTAATACGCAGCCGTGCGAGTCGTCGGGCTTCCTCTGCAAGCTGCAGGTAGGCGACGACGTCAAGGTTGTCCTCGGTTGTTACGTGCGGTAGCATTGCGTCGAGCGTCGTCGTGGGCTCCCTGCCGTACACAAGCTTGAACGGGGTCGCTCTGGTCGTCTCCTGGACAGCCGTGTTATACCCGAAGATCACGTGCGGCAAGATGGCGTCCCAGGTCTTCTGTGCAGCGTTGACGTAGTACATAGCGATCATGTCCGCGATCGTTTTGTTCAGGCGTTCGGTAAGGCCATTGGTCTGGGTATGCTACGCAGTTCGTCGATGGCTTGTGTGACTGTATTCCAGGATGGCTTTTGTCAACTCTGCCGTAAACGCCGTTCCCCTGTCCGTGATGAGCACTTCTGGGGCGCTGTGTCGCAAGAACATTTGTTCGACAAACAATTTGGCTACTTTTGCCGCGGTACCATTTGGTAGTGCTCTTGCTTCGGCGTAATGGGTAAGGTAGTCAGTGGCCACGATGATCCACTTGTTACACATAGACGAAGATGGAAAGGGGCCGTGGAGATCCATTCCAATTTGTTGAAAGGGCAGGATTGGGGGCGGAATCGTGTTTCGTAGTCCTGCTGGTCTGATCAGCAGCGTCTTGCATCGTTGACAATCCTGACACGTCTTTACGTAGTGGGCAACTTCGGCAGGCAGTCGCGGCCAGTAGTACTTCTCCTGGATTCGATGCAACGTGCGCGCAAATCCGAGATGGTCTGCTGTGGGTTCATTGTGCAACGCCTGCAGAATTTCCTGCCGGAGGATTTTAGGCACAACGAAAAGCTGTGCGGTCTTGTTGGGTGCGAAGTTCTCCTTCACTAGGAGGCCATTTCTTAACGCGAACGATGATAAATGTCTCCTGAGCACACCAGGAGGGGAAGCGGTATTTCCTTCCAAGTAATCGGCTAGCGCTTTCAGCTCAGGGTCTGATCGCTGTTCTGCAAAACTGCTTGCGATTACAGGTCCCGAAAAGGCGGCGTCGTCATCATCCTTCGAGGGAGCGTCGACGAGAGCGTGGCATAAGCAATCTCCGTCGGAGTGCTTCCGGCCAGACTTACAGACTGCAGTGAAGTCAAATTATTGAAGTCGTAGGCTCCATCTGGCAAGGCGGCCGGAGGGATCTTTCAAATTAGCCAGCCAGCAGAGCGCGTGTTGGCCGCTTACCAGCTTGAATGGTCGGCCGTATAGGTATGAACGAAACATAGAAGTGACCAAGATGATCGCAAGGCACTTCTCGGTCGTCGAGTAATTGACTTCAGCATTTGTGAGGGACCTGCTAGCGTTGGCAACTACTTTCTCCTGTCCGCCAATCTTCTGGACGAGAACGGCTCCTAGACCCACACTGCTGGCGTCGGTGTGAATTTCGTTCTCGGTGTTTTCATCATAGGGGCCAAGTGCATGAGGGCACTGCACGCGGCGCTGAAGTTCGTCGAAGGTTTCTCCTTGCGGCGCTTCCCATTTAAAAGGTACGTCGACCTTTGTAAGCTGCGTCAACGGTTCGGCGATACGCGAAAAGTTTCTGCCAAATCGTCGATAATAAGCGCACAGCCCAAAGAATCGGCGTACAGCTTTCTTATCGGCAGGCACTGGGAATTGTGCGATTGCAGCAGTTTTCTCCTGGTCTGGGCGAATACCATCCTTGCTAACGGTGTAACCTAGGAAACGCAGTTCTTCGTAGGCGAAGTGACACTTCTCTGCTTTTAGCGCTAGTCCCGATGACTTGATGGCTTCCAGCACTGTCTGCAGTCGTTTTAAGCGGTCATCAGTTTGACGAGAAGACAACACCGTCGTCCAAATATACCAAGTAAATTTGCCACTTCGAACCTGCCAGGACTGTGTCCATTATACGTTGAAATGTGGCTGGTGCGGAGCAGAGGCCAAATGGCATCACCTTGAACTCAAAAAAACCGTCCGGTGTGATGTATGAGGTCTTCTCGCGATCTCTTTCGTCGACCTCAATTTGCCAATATCCGCTTTTCAGGTCCATTGATGAGAAGTACCTTGCATTGCAGAGCCGGTCGAGAGTGTCGTCGATGCGGGGAAGCGGGTAGACATCCTTCTTCGTTATGCTATTCAAGCGGCTGTAATCAACGCAGAAGCGAAGTGTGCTGTCTTTTTTCTTGACCAAAACGAATGGTGCCGCCCAGGGGCTGTTCGATGGCTGGATTACGTCATCATGCAGCATTTCCTCAACTTGATCGCGTACGGCCTGGCGTTCTCACAGCGATACACGATAGGGGCTTTGGCGCAGAGGCCGGGCGTGTTCGTCTGTTATATGGGGTGCTTGGCCACTGATGTTTGTCGTACCTTCGATGATGACGAGAAGCACTCCCCGTAGCTTCGAGGAAGACTGAGAATCTGGTCTTTCCTGCTGTGGGTCAATGCAGGGTTGATGCCAAATGTGGGCTGACGGAATTGGTTCGTCTTCCAGCGGTTGGTCGTGGAGGGTGAATACATCTTTGAGGTCCGCTAATTCGTCGAGAGAAGCGATCATCGTGCCCTTGTTTAGATACCGGTATAATTCGGTGAAGTTTGTTACCAGCACCTGAGCTTGACCTCTCCGGAATTTCGCGGTGCCTCTTGCGATGCCGACATCTCTTTCTAAGAGAAACTGGACATTTCCTTCGACGATCCCTTCAGCGGTTTCGACGTTTGCGCTACCTACGCAGACTGCGACGCTTGATTGGGGCGGCACGGTCAATTCTCCATCGAGGACGTTTAGAGCGATGTGTTGCGTCGAAGTCGTCGTAGCACGAATGGCTTTGTCTGCAGAGAGCTTGATGAGCTTGGATCGCAGGTCGATGATAGCCCTATGTTCATTTAGGAAGTCCATGCCTAAAATCACGTTGCGGGAGCACTGCTGCAAGACCACAAAGCTGGTGGGGTAAGTACGCCCATTTACGGTTATTCTTGCAGTGCATCGTCCCGATGGAGTAATCAGGTTGCCACCTGCGGTGCGAATCAGCGGGCCATCCCAAGCGGTTGTAACTTTCCTGAGATGGGAGGCTAACGGTCCAATGACAACTGAATAGTAAGCTCCGGTGTCTACTAGGGCAGTGACTCTGCGACCGTCGACATCAACTTCAAGGTCACTTGTTCGCGTCCTCGCATTGCACGTTGGCCTTGGTGTTCGATCTCGGCTCCGTCGTCTCTTCAGGTCATGGCCGGGGCATACTGTTGTTACTTCGCTGGGTGGCGGTGTCGGCTTGCACTCTGGTTGTGTTGTCGTCGATGTCGTCGTGTGGAGCGGCGGTGAAATGGCTGTCTCGTCGTTAGTGGTCTTCGGCGGCGGAGGATGTTCGTCTTTTCGCCGTTGAGCAACCTCACCTCCAATGGTTGCTCTATTTAGTTTCCCCTGCGCGGGCTTGTAGACCTTCCGCGCACACTTTCATCGTAGTTACGACCTGGCGGCGCGAAGCGGGCCCTATACGGCGATGGAGACCTGAACCGACGGCTTGGTGGCGCAATCGCACCGCTACGCAGATAGTTATCGATTTCTTGCGGTCGTTCACCTGGGCGTGGTCTCGGAGCGTTGACTGCAAATCCGCGGAGACCGATTCGTCGGTACGGGCAGTGGCGCAGAATGTGGCCTGCCTCACCGTAGGGGAAGCATAATGGCCGGTTGTTTGCCGTCCTCCAGGCGTCGACTTCCTGGGGCATGGGGGTCGTTGGTAGGCTTCGCGGGCGGGCGCCAAAGGGTGGTTTTCAGGAACAAGACGGTAGTGGCGAGGGCTCGGAAACTCATCACGTCGGGGCGCAGGGCGACGTAATGCAGCAGTGTAGTTCATCGCTGTTGCCTCTTGTGCTGGAACAGTCGCAGCCGTCGCTTGAGGAACGCCCAGCGCATGCTGGACTTCTTCACGGACGACGTCCGCGAGTGTCGCCACCTGTGGTTGTTGCAATGATGACATCAATCGGCGGAGTTCCTCTAGCACGATCTGCCGAATGAGGTCCCGAAGGTTCTCTCCGCTTGCAGATGAGCAGGAGTAGTGGCTTGAGTAGTACGGCTGAAGTGGTCGCTCGTAGTGGCGCATCCGGGTGTCCAACGTCTTCTCGCTGGCATACGCTTCCGTTTCAAATTCCGCCACGGTTTTTGGCGAATTTCAGACGACTTGCAAAAAGCGACTCTTTAAAGCCTCAGATTAAAAATCTGACTCTCTCACTTTCGGTCATGTTAGGGTCGGCGCGGCGAAAGAGGCGCTTCATCTTCTCGACGTACGCCAGGACAGGCTTGTTAGGAAGTTGAAGTCTTGACTGAAGGAGGGCCTGGGCTCTTTGCTTTCGAACAACGCTTGAAAAGGCAGTCAAGAACGCTTCCTTGAAAATCTCCCAATCCCTCATAGCTGTCTGATGATTTTCGAGCCAAACTCGGGCATGTCCTTGAAGAACAAAGTACACTTGCCTGAGTTTCGCGGCATCGTTCCAGCCGTTGAATTCTGCCACACGGTCGAAAAGGTTCATCCAGTCTTCTGCATCTTCGTCCGGTTGTCCATGGAAGCAGGGGGGGCTCACGGGGTTGAACGAAAATAAGCGGTGCTGTAGGCTGGGCCATTGTCAGCGTCGATGCCTTCCGAGATCGAATGGGGTCCGGCAGCAGACCGTGTTCAGGTTGGAGCTCTTGAAGCCGGCGACTGGCTCGGTGGCCTGTTGGCTGTTCCTCTAGGGTAACAAGAACAAGACGGGGGTCTTCGCTTGAGGGATCAAAGGCAGTACCTCCACCAGATGTCACGTAGTGATGATAAGGCCACTGACACCCAAAAAAAGACGTAGGCTTGATGGTACTGAAATTAACTCTTTATTGGGCTGACTTGCGCCCGCAAAAGAACTAAGCAACTCGGCGGTGGCGATAGCAACAAACGTGCTCGTCGATCTTCGATAAAAGAAATGCCCGTCACACTCGTCAACCCTCAATTTAAAGGCTGCTCATAACAATCTAGATAACGTCGATAACGTCGCAAACTGCTACTAGTACACCCTGGAACATTGTGGAAACATACGCAAGGGATCGGAACCTTTGAGACAGATCTCGGCTCATGTTTCGCGACAAAGGAAATGATAACGCGCCGTATCGCGACAACGAGCATGAACAAACACGGGATACAGAATTGATACCCGTGCCAGAATCACAATGATAAGGCCGCATGCCGGCGGCTGTTAAAAAAACAACAAATGCAGTTTTGTAGGTTTCGCGGCAATACGTCCTGGATTTCGGTGCATCTTGCGCTACAACGAAACTGATAAAGGTGCGACTCGCGACATCGAGCATTAACAAACAAAGAATACTGAACTGATACGCCATCCGCGGGTAGTGAGGGGTCGACGGGCAGTAACGGGTGACGGCCAAATAGCCTGTAAAATGGAGAGTATCCAACGGTAGAATGGAGAGCTTGTCTCTCCATTCTACCGTTGGATACTCATACCGTTGTAGGCGAACGTCAGCAAGGGTAGATAAACGTCCCAACCTCGGTGGTCGTCAGACACATACATGAACAGCATGTCTGTGAGCATACAGTTAGATTTTCCTTGAGGCCGTTGGTCTGGGGGTGGTAGGCGGTGGTGGATTCTCGTGAACGGAGCGCGAATGGAGAATTCAGACACGTCCTCATGAAAGGAAGCAGTAGCCATGGTCAGATAGTACTTCATGATGGGCGCCATGATGAAGAAACACGATTTGTAGAAGGAAGTCAGCGACGTCTGTTTTGTAGCTGGTCGGGATGGCTCGGGTAATAGCGTACCGCGTGCCGTAATCGGTGACCACGGTGATTCATTTTTTCCCCGAGGCGGAAACCGGGAAGTAACAAGAAGGTCGAAGTTAACACGGGAAAACGGGTACGTCGGTATGAGAATCGATTGCAGTGATCTGAAGGCAAACTTATGGGTCTCTTGTGATGTTGTAACCGTAAACATGCGACAAAAGCCCGACTACTGGCCGGAATTCCCGGGTTCGAACCCGACCTCGGCAGCTGCGTTTCGATGGTGGCGAAACGAAGAGGCGTCCGTGTGCTGGGCGATGTCAGCGTACGTTAAAGATCCCCAGGTGGTCGAAATTACTCCGTAGCCCTCCACTATGGCTCCTCTTTCTCTCTTTCTACTTTCACTGATTTTTTATAGGAAGGGAAAGGCGCGGTAACTGTCTCACTTCCTTTCTGTGGACACCGCAACCGCGCCGTCAGGGAAGGGAGGAAGGTGGGAGTGAAAGTGGAAAGAGAGAAAGAGGAGCCGTAGTGGAGGGCTACGGAGTAATTTCGACCACCTGGGGATCTTTAACGTGCGCTGACATCGCACAGCACACGGACGCCTCTTCGTTTCGTTTCTACTTTCACTCCCACCTTCCTCCCTTCCCTTACGGCGAGAGTCAGGTGTCCACAGACACAAGTCTGACAGATACTGCGCCTTTCCCTTCCTGTGAGCCAATTATTATTATTATTTATTATATGCGACAACTTCGTGCTGGACGGATCGGTAGAGCCCCGGCTAGTAGAAATACCGGCACAGCCAGTCGTATGTGCGGGCGACACCCAGATGACCAGCAGTAGGAGCATCATGGAACTGTTCAAGAATGGTGGAACGGAGATGGGGAACAACGAGCCAAACGCTGCGTTATCTGGTCGCATATTACGTCGGTATAGGTTGTTCCCATGGAGTACAAAATTACAAATAAGACGAGGAATGGATCAGGGCGGTCGGAGGTAAGGCGGAGGATAAGTGAATGAAGCGAAGGATTCAAGCACTATTCGTCGGCAATATTAGAAAAGGCCAAGACATAAGATACAGGCCTTATCGTTAGAGTCGGAACGGAAGGGCTAGGGGAGTCGACGGGATGACGGTATAAGCAGCCTGCATCTTGGTGAAGCCGGCCATACTTGTAGATGACGGAAAAAGTATATTGCAATCATAGCCACCAGCGTCCCGAATGGTCCGTAGGACCATTGAGTTAGGAAAGCTAACACAAGGCATGATGGTCTGTTATAACAGTAAAGGGATGGCCAAATAAATATTGGCGAAATTTTGTAATAGCCCAAACAAGCGCCAGACATTCTAGCTGTGTAATAGAATAATTTTGTATGCGCCTAAATAGGAGACGAGTGGCATAAGCACTCACCCTTGTGCGGCCATGTTGTGGCTGAGCGAGTATAGCTCCTATGCCTTGTCACTTGCGTCGATCAGTAGGGGCAGGTCGGTTCAAATGGGCTGACGGGTGAAGTAGTGAGAGCAGCAATAGGCTCTGAGAAAGCTGCAACTTGTACCAGCTCCCAAGAAAACGAAACGTCTTTCTTCAGGAGGTGAGTGAGAGGACGAGCAAGGGTTGCGAAGCTCGGTACAAATCGTCCAAAATAGAAAAATAACCCAATAAAGCTTCGAACATCGCTGGATGAACGCGGAGTCGGAAAATCTCTGATAGCGCGAATCTTGTCAGGATCAGTCCGAACACTGGCAGCATTGACCAAGTGACCAGAGATTTTGATTTCTCGGTGACCGAAGCTGCATTCTTGGAATTTCGTTGAAGTCCGCCTCCACGAAAATGCGCAAGAACTTTAAAAAGGCGATATAGGTGACTGTCAAATACAGTGAAGAAAACAATTACGTCGTCAAGATAGCACAAACAAATGGTTCACATTAAGACTGCAGTCAAGGAGTCCATCATGCGTTTGAAGGTTGCTGGGGTATTGCGAAGGCCAAAAGTCATGACTTTAAATTAGTAGAGGCATCAGGGGTGATGAGCGCTGTATTTTCACTGCCTCTTTTATAAAATAAACAGAGATCTGCCAGTGACCGGAACGAAGGTCAATGGATTAAAAGTTGCTGGCTCTACGGAAACTACCAAGCTGATCGTCGATACGCGCAAGAGGACAGACATCATTTTGGTTATCATATTCAAATGGCTGTAGTCAATGCAGAATCACTAACTGTTATCCTTTTTGGCCATAACGACAGGGGATGCCCATGAACTAGTGGAAGGGTCGGTTATGTCATCCCACATCTGCTCAACCTCCATTTGAACGACGCGCCGCCCGGCAAGTTAAACACGATAGGCCGCCTGTGAATAGGACTAGCGTCGCCGATGTCAATGCGATTGGTTACAACAGTACTTTGACCAAACGGACTAGTACCGAAGTCATAAAGGTCACTGTTGGTGAGAAAAAGCTTGCGTTAAGTCGGCGGTGAATTGAGGTTGGAAATCAGGCAAACTGTTAACAGGATGAGCACGCGATGTGGAGAACATGACATGGGCTGCAGAGATGGTAGTTGGATTATCTCTAGTCGGAGCTGAAACGGCACAATCTGTCAACGGTGACAGCGTAGCAAGTGAAATTGCTTCCGGCGGCGCTTCAGTTAAGAAGCTGAAGTTGAGGACAGGGAGATTGGTGTGACTCTGGTAAATATGCAAAATTAGATAAGGAAGGGCGACGTGCCGCTGCAGGATGACGTCAGTAACAGGACACGCAACATAGTCGCCATCTGGGACAGGTGGGATTAGTGACATAGGAATGTAAACGGCAGCATCAGGAGGAAGATGGCAGAACTGGGCTGAGCAGGCGGGGTCTTCAGAGCATAGCGGCAGGTCCAAGCAAAGCAGGCCGGTAGAGCAGTCAATGAGGGCAGAATGGTATGTTAAAAAGTCAATCCCAAGAATAACGTGATGGGGGTATTCATGTAGGACGGTGAACAACACTGAGGCATGGCAGCCAGCAATGGGAACTCACGCCGTACAAGTGCCAACTACAACAGCAGGACTGCCATTATCGACGCAAAATGTGGATGAGGCGGCGGGCGCAAAGACTTTCTTGAGGCGACGGCAAATGAGGGGCTCAGAACGGATAGTTAGGCGCCGGTATCAATAAAAGCAGAGGCTGGAGCTCCATCCACAATCCCAGGCAGCACATTTCATCGGCCCAATAATGGGGATTGATCGGGGATTGCTGGCCCACAAGTGGCCCAATGGTGTTATTGAGCTACCAATAATGTGCAGCCACGCTATACTATAATCATTATTTGCCCAGTGAACTTCACCCATATCCGTTATTGGCATTCGACCGGCTAACAGCGGTCAATAATGCCCATTCATATTGAACAGTTTGCCATTATTGTATACACAATGAGGCAGCCTGGTCATTATTGGCCAACCAGCTGCAATGGTTTGCCAATATCTCCCACACCTTGGTATAACCTGGTAAATATTGTCCGGTCAATAACAACGGCTTCTCAATATTGAATATATCTAGGCATACAGTGGTCAATAATGTCAAACCAACATTGGCAGCTTCCTAACATTGTAATATCTTGGTTTCTAGTGGTCGATATTGTCTAATGAGCCTTGATGGCTGGCCAGCATTGCACATATCATGGCATAGCTTGGCTAATATTGTCCGGTCATTATGGCTGCCTCGTCAACATTGAATATATCTTGGCATACATTGGTCAATATTGCCCCACCAGCTTTGGTGGCATCCTAACATTGTATATATCTTGGATTATAGCGGTCAATATTGCCTAATGAGGTCTGATGGCTGGCCGGCATTGCACATATAATGGCATAAATAGGTTAATATTGTCCGGCTATTATGGTTGCCTTGTCAGCAATAAATAAATCATGGCATATGTTGTCAATAGTGACCTGCCTGTCATGGCGGCCTGCCAACAATGTATACATATGCATTATATTGTACAATATTGTTCGATGGACTGTGATGGCTAGCCAGCATTGCACCCTAATGGCATAGGTTGGGCAATAATGTTCTGCCAATCAGGATGGCTTGTCAACATTGCATATATCTTGACATAAATTGGTCAATATTGTCCCATCAGCTTTGATGGCATCCCAACATTGTATATATCATGGTTTCTAGTGGTCGATATTGTCTAACGAGCTTTGATGGCTGGCCACCTTTGCACATTTCAGGCTGCGGCGGCGCTAAAAAAGCAGAAGAAGCAGCTCTGACCGACACAGACATTTCTAATGCTTGTATCCTAATATGACAGTGTTTTTGGGCTAATTTCGTCCCAACTAAATTTTTCGCTGACCCGGGCATCAGTTTACGTTCAACTGTAGAAGATATTCATATGCCATACGTAATTTGGGCCACCATATATATATATATAACGTTTATTGTGATTAATGTATAGATTCTCCTAAAATTGTTAGACTGAGCTGACCAGACAAAATGCACAGAAGTGCCCATTACGGAAAATGTAGAATATATTTTTCTGAATACATTTTTCGTGATTCGCTAATTGTTGTGGATGACCTGCGATTATACTTGATAATTTTGGTAGAGAACTCTTTTATTTACGACTTTAGGCACGATTAATTGTTATGTAAAATTCTGCATATAATATCTTCGAGATAATTCCTGCAGACTAGAGGCCCGGATGTCGATCACGCGTGGACGTATACCTAACACAGATAGTGTTCCAAACTTTAGCCAAGTGTTGAAAAAATTCTGACGGCACGTGGAATCTACACTGCAGAAATTAGCGAAGGCGAGATTAATGCTACTGCATACAGTGCATCACGTATCCTTATCGTTATCAACTAAACGCAGCGTCATTACCATTGATACTGTCATCATTGTCATTATCAATAATTGCAGCATCATTCTCGTCGCTATCCTCACGGTAGACAAGAATTATATATGGTGCTAGTTTCGCGATCCAGGGTTTAGCGCAGTTGGTTAAAGCGTTAACTAGGCTAGGAATTCGATTCCCGGTGGAGACAATTTGTTTTTCTGATCTCGTCAAATCAGGATGATTGAAAGTGATTGACACATCAATGCACAGATCCGATGCACAGATATATCCATGCACAGATCCCGAACACATCTCGCGCACAACTCTCGCGCACGGGATTTCGTTCCATGGGTCTAGTTAAACGCATGCGAGTGCACAAGCATACGCGCACGCTCGAGCACACATCTGATCTGGCAAGCAAAAGTTTAATAGATGCGTGTTCGCGAAAAAAATCCTGCGCAGTCAAGAAACGCAAGGTACTCAAATGCAAAGAACGCAACAGAACGTGTGTGTCGCTTGAACAAAGACCAGGAGTTACGTTTGGATAGTAAACGCAGAAACGATCGAATATATCCGGTGAATCCACATCCTGTAAACCTTTGTCCATGATTGGGAACACGCACGCGTAGCATCATTATTTCCGCCTTTTTTTACGTGATGGAAAGGAACCCAACATGTTCAAGCTATAGCAGAGGTGGGAGAGATCGATCGCGCTAGCCAATCAAACACGCACTGCATGATTCGCCATTACCCTAGCTGTTTCCAGCATTCAGCATAAGCAACGACTATACCACGCCTCAGTACTAGCTGTTCTTATAGACAAATATGTTGGGCTGCTTTCAAGGCCTTCAAGTTCTAATATCTACTAAACACAAATTTGCATCTTATTCCTGTACTCTTTAGCGCTCTGCTGTGGGCTTCAGCAACAAAGACTGGACGACTTTGGCCATCGGTGCAGCAGCGCATAAAATATTTCAGCTCAAAGAAAAAATACAAGCAACATATATTTTACGCTATGTCTAGCTAATTCACTTGACAAGAAAAGAAATCTGAACTCTCCTGGAATGGTTCGTATTCTAATGCGACGTAAATCGCACACTGCCAAAGAGTTGTGTACATGTAAAGGATAATAAAAAAATCTACAGCACTGCATGGGGCAAGGCAAACGAAAAAAAATATAAAAATTTAAAACAATTACCTACAGTGTAATGAATGCGCGCACATGTGTCGCCAGCATATATGGTAACAAAATTGAAATTGCATAATAACGATGTTTTTTACGGAAGTTATTTTTGTTCGAAAGCTGTAATACATGGCTCATAATGATGCATTTGACCACAGCGTTTGACAGCGCTCTTCTAAGCATTGTTCAGAAACTATTCTTCAAACATTCATTGCCTTATTATCCAACCATATAATCACCACACCGAAGGCGTTTCCCTTCAGAGAACTAAATAATTCTATCCCATCGTGTCAATCAGACAGCTAATAGCAATTCATATATATTAAAAGTAATGCGAGTGCGTTACTTTAGCAGTTTTGGGGCATTTTTAGAGAACACCACTCTCGAAGAATTTAACACATGATTGAGAATTAGGTTTCCTCTCTGAAATATTCTGCCGCTTTCACAAGCGCTGCTTCCGCGGGCTGAAAGATGATTATACCGCGCTTCTTTTTGAGGACTACCTTGTCCCAAGTTCGTAGATATAGTTTCAATGTTGACCCTTGCTTTCTTTCTATTTTTTCTTTACTGCCAATTTAGTTCTTCAGATCTTAGCTCGTCGACTATTTTGCATTTCTTGCTGCTTTATATGCCCACGCTTAGTTCTACGCGGATTTTTTCTTGCTCTAAATGTCCACTTGATTTGAAAAAAAAAAATAAAAAACGAATAACATGGGAATTTTTAACCTTGATGTACCCGTAGTTATGGTCGTTTTCGCTTTTCTTTTCCTTAATAGGAATACAGCAAGTATATGGGCTGTTGCATCGCTCAGTTGCGCGTGATGACGTTTCAAGAGCACTCTGTCATGAACAGCGACCTGTGTGCCATCTTTAATAAAAAAATATGTCCATTAGTTCGAACCGAGGACGATTCCGTGAAAACTGAAGATTGTTTTACGTATGTGATTATTATCTGAAACACTGAAGTAAAACGTATTTTGCATTAACAAAAAAAATATAGCGAAATTATCATTCCACTGAAAATGTTACGGAGCCAACAGTCGAGGCGACATAAGAGCTCTGAACGCACTCCTCGTTGTTTTAGCGAAGCGAAGGGCAAAACTCTGCGCATTCCTCCTCACACGCTTGGCGCAAAGAACATATGGTTTCTATTCTCTCGTCCTTTTGTCGCCTCTCCGCCCGAGGGCCTTGACTAAAGCAATTTTCCAAACTGCTTTCAACTTCACGTCTTGTAGCCTTTTCTCCCCGTGAAGCAGTCATCGCGGAAGGACAGCGACCTTCACTGCCCTTTCTTTCCTCTCGGCTAGGCATGCGTTGCTCACAATGCCCCCCCCCCTCCCCCGTCTACTTCCCCGCACTCTTCCCTTCCTTCCCGCCAACTTCTTCTTCTAGGATCTGTGGGATATTCTTGGGGGGGGGGGGGCGTGGGAAGGGGAGATGGGACGTGGGGAGGGGTGGGGGGGAGTCAACTTTCCTGGCTGGCAGCCTTCTGGGCTCGCGCGGTCTTACGGGACTTTTTTCCTTTCTCTCACCGCCTTTCGAGCTTTATGCCTCCTCTTTAGACAGATCTCAAGCAAAAAAAAAAGAGAGAGAGAGAGAGAGAAAACACAACGACCCTTCTGCCCCCTTCCAACCGTGCCTCGAAACTCGACACAAACGGTTGATTCAGAGGCGTTCGGCAGGCCACACAATCCCCACCCGCTCGAGCTGCTCGAGCTCCCGCAGGTTTGGACAGCAGAACCGAAAACCCAAGCCTTGTCAAAGTTTCAATTCGTTTTAATGACCATGCCTGAAAGAGGATATCTGTGAGTATCACCAGCATTTTAAGTTGTTTGTTCATAACTGAACTGAGCTTTCGGAGATTATTTCTTGCTTTGTCTCGTTCTAAGATCGCTACTTTTTCTTACCAGGTGTAATAAAGCATCAGATCACTGTGATGTACTTTGCCTGGCAACATTCATTTTGGATTGTTGCAACTGAGGTCTGCGAATCTGCGCTAGCCTTACGGTAAGATACCTTTTTTTTTTGCATGATTTGGTGCTGTATGTTGTCAGCCTTGATCATCATGTCAATAACCCATATGCTTGAGAGAACGGAAAGCCATTTATTTCGACCGTACCACGCCAGTTAATTCTGAACTGTATTTTCAGCACACTAATTTGTATGCATAAACTCTGGTCACAAAGACAAAATTTACGGCGCAGAGGTGATCAGTTTGTATTGCAAAAGAAAAATGTGGCCCTGTAAAACATGATGCGTGTTTTGTGTGATTTTCAGGTTACAACTTAATCGCGCGTGTTGTGTGTCTAAGTGATCAATTTCTTTTACATACTATATTCAAAACGCATGGTTAAGTTGAGCTTTCTGGAACATGTTTTTTTAGTTGCGAGCGAATATTCAATATTGTAATTTGCCGTTATGAATGAGCGTTAGGAATGGTCTATACGACTTTTAGCTTATTCACGTGTTTGATCTTTCTCCTGCGCTAATCCCGAGTAGTAGAAGTGTCATAAAATAGCCAGCAGGTGCAGTTTTACTATTACTTGTAGAAAACTAAAAGCGTCGGGAAAGAAGATCTGCCGACGCACTTATTCTTTTTGCTAAATTTGAATTTTTGCGGAAATAATAAAAAACAAACTTTTCGTTCGAAAATGTACTTATCCACAATTATTGATTGTTATATCGCGCAGAAAAAGGGGCTTGCCTAAAACATGACACTTTATCTTCTACGTGCAAGAGCTTCTACAGTCCGCGCGAAGAACTCTATGAAAAAAAAATTCTGAAAAGGGGATTCTTATTTACAGTTGCTACCATAGTTCTTATACTTTACCACACGTAGAAACTTGTTTCTGCAACAAACGTGATGCTAAACTACGGATTTATTTATTTTTTCAATTTGAGTATATCATACAAACCCCAAAGCATTTGTGTAGTACGTTGTTTTGGCTGCAGCTTTGACAAATTTAAAATGTTCTGTTTGCAGCAATGATGCGGTGTACACTAATTTTAGCAGCCGCGGTCGGAGTGCGACTGCCATTTTTTGCGTCTCTTTTTTCTTTGTAGTTTCTTTTAGTTCTTGCGGCAATCTACCCTAACGAAAACTATTCAAAGGAAAGCTATGATTTGAAGCATGCAGTTATGACGACGTCTTTCTTCTACAGGAGGTGTTCGATCACAAAGGCACTACAAGAAGAAGGGGGCAAGCACTGATTACCGTTTAACGAATAGATAACGGAATCATTTGTTTTATGTTTTCAGCGTCAACAACACATCCACATGGGAAGCCGTGCACTGCCAGATGTCGAAACCAATGTAACCAAGTTAATATGGCCGGCCTCACCGAGTATGCAGCTTATTTCAACCTGAGTAAACCAGACAAGAAAGTTGCCTGAGGGCCAACAGGTGGTGCTTTATTTTGCATTTTTACTCCATGGTCTAGCTGTACTTCCACTTTCCAAAAGTTTTCTCTCTTAATGGGATTATGAATGTTCCAGGTGCCATCTGCGAAAGGAAATACATTGTTATGCACGCTGCTCAAGTCCATATCTTTAAAGGCTGCTGGGAGCTACTGCCCCTGCAACCGACCACAAAAGAAGCTGCGATGAACTCAACGCCTTCCTCCAACCTGGGACCTGAGAACACCTTGCCAAGGGACGCAAAAACAGGAGGAGCACTGAAGTCTAAGAGTTCTGCTTAAATATTTCCGTGCCCTGTAACCCATGCACACCTAATAAATCATCATGCAATGAACCTTTCAGCTGTATTATTTTCTGTGCATGGATATTCTCAGCATGCTTTATTTCAATAAAAAGCTACATGAAAAATATCAGCACTGCATACACATGGGACTGATTATTGAAACATTCAGCACTATAAGGCCCCGCCGGGGTGGTGCAGTGGTAAGACGCCCGACTACTGTGCCGGAGTTCCCGGGTTCGAACCCGGCCCCGGCGGCTGCGTTTCGATGGAGGCGAAACGAAGTGGCGTCCGTGTGCTGTGCGATGTCAACGCACGTTAAAGATCCCCAGGTGGTCGAAATTACTCCGTAGCCCTCCACTACGGCTCCTCTTTCTCTCTTTCCACTTTCATTCCCACCTTCCTCCCTTCCCTTACGGCGCGGTTCGGGTGTCCACAGAGCAAGTGTGACAGTTACTGCGCCTTTCCCTTCCTGTGAACCAATTTAACTTTTAACTTTTTAGCACTATAATGTGCCGGATTGCCAATTGCTGTGGCTGGATGCCAATAATGCAAAACCACTGGGCAAGAATGGATTGGAAATATTGGGTAGCCGATAAATCTGGCTGGATGCCAGTTGAAAATATCCAGTGAATAAGCATGCAAACAAGATATTGGATGGCCAGTGAGCTTGGCGGGATAGCCGTGATACAACAACCAGTGAGTGAGCTTGGATGGAAGATATTGAGTAGCCATTGAGTGCCATTGAATGCCAGTGAACAAGGTAGTATGCCAATACTGGTTTTTATAGGAGAGCCAATCAAATTGGTTGGCATATATCTTGGCTCTTTGTGCGCCCCAATCAGACGCCAATATTGACCAATATTGGGACCAATATATCCCAATATTGGACCAGTGGCGGTCCATTGACGGCTTGCTGCTTGGGATAACATCGATGTAGTTATTTTGAAGTTCAGACGTCAGCAGAGGTTTTTCGATCAGGGTCACAAATGCAGGATCACCTTCTGGAGCTGCATTGGCAAGTTCGGGTAAGTGGGCGGGAAAGGGCTGTGAAAAACTGCGGCGAGGAACAGGAGAACGCGAGCGTTGGGCTTGCGGGGATGGCGGACGGTTAGGAGCACGAACAGTTGCACGGGACTGGTCGGGGCGACGTGAGTAATAACGAAGGCATAGTCTTTGCGGCGGTTGAAGTATGTGAACTGACGAGATGGCTTGTACCAACGGCAATGGCAGTCTCGGGAGATGTGACCAACGTGTGAACAAGTAAATCAGATCGGGTGATCGTCAAGGTTACGCAATTCATTCGGACTGCGGTAGCGATATGCGGTAGCGAGAAACCGGTGTTAGAGGAGGCGGCGGCAATCACTGGAGGGGCAGATCTGCAATCTGCAGATTTGGTGACGCGGCCGGAAGGTATGCCCACATTCGCAACCTCCTGTTGAACAACAGCCTGAATGAGTGATACAGTAGCCAGGGTGTGTTCCCGCGTATGCGATAGGAAGTCTATGGGACTCATTGCCCTAAGTTCTGGGCGGACGATGCGGGTCAAAGTACGGCCGTTGGTAGATGGTTGAGTAGTCGGAAGATATACACAGGAGAAGCTAGCAGCCCTATTCAGTAGCCGATCGAAATGGTGAGAAATGCGCCTACCTTTGTTTCGCTTGCTCGAAACGTCGGCACACCTGCCGCACAGAGTCCACGGTGGCACAATTCTTGCACAACAGGAGATTGAAGGCATCGATGGTAATGCCTTTTAGTATGTGGCCAAGTTTATCCGCCTCAGACATGGTTTCGTCGGCCTTGCGGTACAGAGACAGGATGTCCTGGATGAAAGGGAGATACTACTCTGTAGACGCCTGGACGCGAGAGGCGAGCTCTTTCTCGGCGGCAAGTTGGCGGCCAATGGGCGTTCCGAACAGGCCGTGGATCTTTCGCTTGCAGACATACCATGATATGTCAGGTCATCATTATGACTTTCAAGCCACACTCGTGTGGTCCCATTCAGTTAGATGACATTCGCGAGCATAAGTGTGGGATCCCATTTGTTCTGCTTTGTGACGCGCTCATATAGGGTGAGTAAGTCATCTACATCACCGTCGTCGGTCCAGCAGAAGGTTCTGGGGTCACGAAGGTGGACCATGACGACAGCAGGTGCGGTTACCGTAGAGGGAGCGGCATCGGTATTAATGTGGTGGTACGTGCTGGTACTGGCTTGGCGGCCGCTGCGGAGATCCAGCTTTTCACAGATGATCGAATGGATTAAGCTTCACCAAGATATGTTATAGGAACGATCCACAAGCGATTGCATTCCGTACTATTGTTGATGTTGTAGGTGCTCTCCTCTAAACTTTTGGCACATACCCACAAAGGGGGACCGTACCAAAAATTGGGGTGTATAGACGGCAGCTCAGATCTGTTCACCCTCAGAGTCGTCGTCTTTAGCCAGTCTGTCGCACTTCATCGTCCTCTGGAGCATGACCAGCGAATACCGCTTAGTAATAATATTCGGCCAACTGCATTAACTTTAAATTTAGTTAATGTAATATAACGAACAGTGCACGGGTGTCTACCAAAGCATTTTTGGAAAGTTAATGGTCTCAGCTCAGTACAGATTAGTTTTCGACATGGTCGCACATAGATCTAGAGAGCCGAACCCGTCTCTCACTACGAAGGAGGGAAGTCGCAGCTCTGGTGACACTTGATGTTGCTAAGGCTTATGACAGCGTAGAACATGTAATCCTGCTTAACAAACTTGCCTAATTAAATCATGTATCATATATTTATGAATAGATCTGTGAATGTTTTAAGGATAGGCATTTTTAGTGTACAGACGGAACCCTTAGTTCTACCTCGTACCTGCAATCAGTGAGTGTGGCATAAGGTATGAATTCCCAACCCAACCGAACCACTGCGCTTTTTGTTATTTTGGTAAATGGCATCCCCATCTGTCCCCACATAAGTTTTCATTTATGCTGACAATATAGCATTTTTTGCCTCGCTCTGGGTATGCATGCCCTATACCCCACTGTGCAAGAATTTTGCTTGAGATTGGAGTCTGGCTAGACTGTATCCATTTCTCTTGTTGTCAATAAATGTGGCGTGTTTGTATTTCCTCCGAATAGACCTTTGCATATTTAGTTACCTAATCGCTCCAAGCAGATTTCACAGATGGGTTCAGTTAAATAGATGTTTCGTATGATCCAGCATCGAATCGGAGACTCCATATAGAGAACAATGCGTTTAAAGGAGAACGCGCCCTTTTGCGGCTCATAAGAATTTCCAATAAAATATTTGCAATACATCACAGCACTGTTGTTTCTCTACAAAGCCTGTGTAAGACCAATACTTGAATTTGGTTGTATTCTGTTGTCTGACAGCGCGAACTGCGAACTTCATCATTTGTTTTAATTTGAAAGGCATGCACTACGTCTCTGTCTTCGTCTTCAAAAATTCGCTTCAAATGCTCTACCTTATCTTTAAGCCCATATCCCGAACTTAACCTCCCGCTTACAACTACTCACGGTACAAACTTCCAGCAGGTCGCTAGACCCGGCCTCTGTAGTTATTCCTTCCATTTTGGCAACCCAACCGAGCTTATTATGAATTTATCAGTGCCCACGCTATAAATAGCCGCAAGCTACGTTAGCACAGAAAATTTTGCACAAATCAGCGTCGACCGTATTGCAATTATTTGCAATTGATTTATGACACGCATGCCGCAGCGGAATTTCACTTATAACAAGATTTTCTAATCCCATTCGAAACATATGCCACCAAACATTTTATGCGGTCTTTCTGATCAGCTAGAAACATACCCCCATCCCATTCTCATGTCTACAGATACCTCATTCAGCCAAGAAAAAGCTGCAGTTGGCATATGTACAGAGGATTTGACATAGGGTTATTCTCTCCGTATCCCAGATTATATTGCAATATTCTTTACAAGCATTTTAGCTCTTGGAATGGCTCTGCACGAAACTTTCACGCCATGTGTCACAAATAATCATTCTTACCGATTGTTTACCTTTGTTAATCTGGCTTGAAACATCACAAAACTTTTGAGTCGATTTCTGCGGTTTTATTGTGAAACCAATACTGCTCGCGGTTTTAGCCATCAGCGACGCCCGGCGGTGACCACCAAGTTGGCAGGAGCTGCCAACTTGGGTCTCACGTTTCACATTGGATGGTTATGTCAGAATCAGCCTGCTGGGACCCTGGCATTCACGTTACTCCTAGAGCCCAATAAGGCACGTTATTACGGCTTGGTTAAAGAGGGCATTTTTATGTGGGCTGGCAGGAGCGGTCAACTTGGGTCTCTCGTTTCACATGAGACGCTTATGTTAGAATCAGCCTGCCAGGACCTTGCCATTTCGTTACCCATCTAGGCCACTAAGGTTTTTTTTTTCTGACATGGTATTTATTATACAGAAAGGGTTATGTACACAGACTGTTTACAATTTCTTCAGCCATTGTCTAGGCCACTAAGGTACATTCATACGGCTTGGTTAAAGCGGGGTTTATGTGTGGGCTGGGGAAGAAGAAGAAGAATTAGAAGAATGCTCGGTCACCCGCAGTTATTGCTTTCGCTCAACATTCGGTTAGGCAGCGTTGAACTCTTCTATTTTTTTTTGTTCCGCGCACTTTGAAAGAAGTTCATTTTGTCTAGGTCCCTCCCTTGTCATGCAGCTGTTCAATCATATGATGTTCTTGATTACTTAGCGAGTTCGGCACTTAATGCATATATCCCGCCTCAAATTTCAGTATACTGGCGATATGCAGGTTCAAGTGGTTCCAGCATACATCAGCCATGCTGCAGGATTCCTTCCGAAATGCCGCGGATTATCAGCATTTATCACATGGCTGGACTGTCCGTTTATGAAACACGAGGCTTTGCGAGGTAACAATGACGTTGTTGCGGTGCAGAATTCCGGTTTTGATTTTATATCTGTGCAGATGCGAATGGACAACAACAAATGTATGTGCATAATGCGGAGAATTCGAATCCATAGAACAATTTTTCCCCTTATGCCGGCGGTTCAAACTTCATAGGAGGATATACCTTGAGATCCCTCTGTCTAGGTTATGGCTCCCCTTTTCACTAGCCATTTTACTGTTGTCCGGTGCGAGTTCCAAAGAATTAGCGTTGTACACTATTTGTGGAATCATAGATGATCACATTACAGCCACTGGTAGGCTAACCTGTTAGCCCTTCTCGAAATTTTTCCAGCTTATTTTTTTCATCAAAATTGTGATTGTTACTTTCATAACCACAATTCCTATAGCTGCATTCTTATAATTATTTACATTCTCGCTTTGCGACAAGCTCCTGCCTGTAATTGACTTTGTGGACAACACCACACCTTGGCCAATCCTCCATGGTGGGTACGTGCCAATATTCAAGAGGCCAACAACAACAACCAGCCCGCTTCCAATTCTTCCACCAGGCTAGTGGTAGAAGAAGAGGAAGTGGGCTGCTGAACACGAACAAGATCTGACTTCGCACGTTTGGCGCGATCCCGTCTTGAATGAAGGTTTCTCGTTGTAACTGTGTTTCCGGCCATCAGCTTGACTGGGACGTCTGTTTACATTTTATAGCATTCGCCTATAAATCATCACGTCATGATACCGCCGCATATTGTTACTTTACATACTTTCTGTGCAACTCTTTACTCCCCTTCCCGATCTTCTTGCCTTTTGGTGATTCCTCTTGCAGTCACTCTTCTGATGTAATCGCCCGCGCTAATGCCGCCCGCCATATTCCTCGAGACCGGCTTGGCGCGTCTTAGCGCTCTAAAACGCACCGTTACGACCATCATCCCTATATCGGCCCCTACCCTCCTGGCTACCTCCTACTCTTCTGGCTCCCGACCCGACGTCTGGGCATTTCTCATAAACATCTGTATCGCTACGTGGGCCCTTGCCGCGTCTTGCGGCAACTCACCGATGTGGACTACGACAGCACGCAGATTTCCTCAGGTAAAGAGAAACTGATTCATGAAGCAGCAATTCTTCGGGAACAAGAAGTTTGAACTCATTGTGAACGATGTTAAATGTGACTGTGATTTTCTTTTCTTTTTTTTATTTTTGTTTTTTTCCTGGTACTGCCACTTTTACTTCTTTTGTAGGCCACAGGATCTCTGATTCCAGGTTGAGATACATACTTAGGATTATTATTATTTTTCACTATGCGGTTATTATCCTGTGACTATGTACTCCCCCCTACCCCCTCCTTTTAAAAATTGTCCCCCTAGATATATGCCTTATCAGGGCCCTTTCCATAGCCTGTCCCTTTGTAAGGTGTATCTGCACCAAACCGGCTTAAGTGGTGACTAATCACCTAACCGGCATTGTAGCCTTTCCTGGTACTGCCGCTTTTACTTCTTTTGCAAGCTACAGAATCCCTGGTTCCATGGCTATAAGTACATACTCAAGATGTTCTTTTTTTCCACTTCATGACCCACTTTTTTCTCACCCATCCTCTCCTCCCCACTCTTTCACACCCACTTTCCCCTCCCCAGCTTTTCTTCTTCGGAAACAAAAGCGTATTTAAACCCCTGCCAGTGATGATCGCTATGCCCAGACGAAAACAAGTCCACTTGTCGAAACGTTGGCTCATTTTCGACCTGAGGCGTACCCTATTTACCCTTGTTCAGTTCTTTTTTATTCGTCACAGAATGTATTATGTAATAAGATATGCGTACAAGTTGATTTTATGTTTTTTGTACATATTCTTATTTGGAGAATTGTTTTATAGTAGCAACGGGTAAAATATCACATAACAAAAACATGATGTAAACTCGTACGCAAAGGATGATGTCCAAGTTCTAGCGGACATTGCGTCACGGCGAGGCTTTGTGACGTGAAGTTTGACTTCCGGGTCGTTTTTGTGGTTTGGTTTCTGCTGGCGTTGCTTGCAGGCATGTGGTTTCGACCTTTATTATTTTGATATTTGCCCTCAATTTGCTGGGAATGTAGTGTTGTACTCGGCTTCCAACTGCGGCAACTCAACTAAAACGCGATACAAGATGTTCCGAGTGCTGTCGAGGAGTGAACGGTGAGAAGAGTTGGCCGTTGCGATCCGCTGGCTGACCGTAGAACGCGCACCGTAGACCGCACGTAGAACGCGAGGCTTTATTTCGAGTATTTTGTAAATGGCAAGTGTTGGATAGCGCTGCGAATGTTAGGAGGAGATTTTTTGAAATAGGTTGCTTGCTCTCGTTCAGGAGCACCAAGTTCTCGCTCGGGCAAAATTGGCTATGCGCTATAGCTGTTTTCGCATGATGACGGTGGCAGTAAGCGGTCGTTCCACGTGTTCAAAAGGTTCGCAAATTGTGTTGTTTAGCCTCCGTCAGTACAGCGTGATATGATAATATAAGTACCGAACAATTTTCTCCCCGGCCATTTCTGCTAAGTGCAAATTTCCAGAACCCCGGCCAGTGCTTACCAATCAGCTGTCGAGGGTTCGTATCATTGCATGACTAGGCCAGCGTACCGTTAGCAGCTGTTAGATTTATACATTTTTGTGTAAGCAATTATTTGCTAATTTAATTCTCCAGACAACAAAACATGTTTTCACTAGCGAAGCAATCGCAGCGTGAGCACGCAGAAATACGAGCAAGATGGATTCAATTTCCTGCTTGTGCAGACCTACTGCATAGTTCAGTTGTGCTTATTCCTGTCCTACGTAGAAAGCGAGACAGTAACAGACTGTTGCAGGGTTACAAATTAACAGCATTTTTCTATACTCTCGGTAAGACTCATGCAAGCATTCACTTCAGGACAGCACTAACAATGTCCAACTATTTTTCATCTTCCATTGTATGGCACGTAGAAAAGCTGACAGCTCAGATACATAGTATAAAACCAAATTTTTTTGTTCAGCAAAGCAGTTCAATAATGGCCTAGTTGCTGCTAAACGTGCATGCGAAAATTAAACTAATATCTACATAAGCTACTTGTGATGCAATGCAAAGTGCTGTTATTTTGTGTTATTGTGTTTGTGTTATTTGTGTTATTTTCATTCGCTGCATGGCCTCCAAAGGACAAACAAAGCGCTGGTGGCCACTTGCTATCTCAAGAAGTGCAAAATTCTGCAAGGTAGGCAGAGGCTGGCCTAGCTAGCAGCTTTTATGCCTTTAAGGGTATAAGAAGTATGAATTTTGCCGAGGCAAGATTTCTGTGCTCTGTAGAATGCATTTTCTTACAGCTTGCATTATTAGTCGCCCTTAGGCTAATTGAGGCTCATTTTTACAAGCCTGTACTAGGCCTTTTGTCACAATTTACTATTCCTGACTCCCAGCCTCTCTTGGACTTCATTAATCACATGCCATAAAAAGGGTGCTGCGAAGGTTTTGCTGGGGAAAGTAATATGAGGTGTATTTACAGTACAAGAATGGTTGCCCGTTTCCAATAATATTTGCTCTTTCATAGCTGTATAATAAAGACTGGTCACTTTTATATTTACCTATTTTTTGTGGCTGACTGTTTCTCTTGGTTCCCGTAGCATAGCTGTGCTAAGCGTTGATGCCTTGCTTTCAATTTATGCTTTCATTATGAAGAAACTCAAGACGACTTTATGCCTGGCTTTTCGTACTTAACTCCTTTATCTTGGACACATATAGTGCAGAAGTTATATATTCCCACATTTCTGTATGTATGCTTTAACAGCCTATGTGCCTACTGTAAGCATCTGAACGCACACAATCTAGTTTTTCTATCCAACCAGACCCCAAGTACAAAGTACACAACAGCAAACTAGTTACAGGCTCTTCCCAAACTTTGATTGAAAGAAACAATGGTTTCGCATTCTGAAGTTTCTGAAGGTTTCAAGAGATGCCGTTAAAACAAAGCTTTCGTTTTAGTACTTACCTTTTTTGACCGACATAATGCAGCAATCAGTATAGGGAAATCAAGCATGGGAATTTCAAATATGGAGAGCTTCCACAGTTGTATGTGAACGGCGTAAAATGTCCCACACACTGTGCTTTGGTTATTTTTGTTTATGAGTGGGGTTTTCTCGCATGCACTGCAGTCCCGTCAAGTGAATGTATGTCTTCTCTGACTGCCGGAATAGCTAAGTTACTAACCTACCCATGCCCTCAACAAGCATCAATAGAGGGTTTTGGCCGTATAGTCTTGGCTAAATACATGTTGGCTTATGATGCATGCAGAACGAATACAGCAGTGCTATAAATGGCACTCATACATCATGCCGTTGCATTTTCGTAATACAACTCGAGTAAAAATTAAATGCTTGAGACAGACTTTTATTTATTTTGTGATCTTCCCAACGTTTTTACTGTGACAGTATGATGTTAACGTGATACAGTTTTTTGGCATTCTACCTCCTACAGTTTTCAGAAAGAAACAAATGCTAGCACACATGTAAACACAATCAGTTGTGTTGTCAAGAGCATATGTAGCGTAAAATATAGATGATTGTGCACACTTCTAAGGTTTCGAAGCACCGGTAAGTATATCTAGATCTTCTGGAGGAATAGCACGACACACTGTTAGAAACGCATGTTACAATTTTAGCTGAGCAACTAAAAACGTAGCACGCGGTGTGCTTGCAGGCAGCTGCAGTACACCGCAAGACAAGAAACCTTAGCGGCTGTGACTCTCCCGGACAGTGCAGCATAACCCGATAAAGCTTTGTAAAGGCTGAAAAAAGTGCACAATGTCCGCCTTGTATCTGCGTGCTTTCAGCTCTTGGTCGTCGCACCTACAACTTGCGCGACAGTCCGCGCCTACATATCGCTAAACTGCGGCTGTCGGCAGTCTAATTATCCGGCTTCTGCTAGCGAAATAGCTGTAACAATGATTACTCTAGTATATTTTAGGAGATAAATGTAGCGACTGCATGATGACATCAACAAAAAAAAAAAGAATTTTGGCCGAGTGAATGATACATGCTAAACTTCAGTGCGAACAGACGGCACACGTTGTAATGGTTGGATTTGCAACAATGTTTGACCCGTTTTCTTCACATACGAAATGTTAAATAGGGTCAGACATGTTTGCAGATCATTATGACCTATTATATGACTTCATTCTCGCTTATAAAACACGTGATGAGTCGAATTTAAGCTTTTCGATGCCCAGTCTCAATCACAGCGCAGCAGACGCGCGAGTCTCGCAGAAAGACCCAGAAGTCGGAATTACCCAGCGTGCTTTGAGGCTCGTTCCGATTGGACACCACCTAATTCTAAATTAAGCACGGCGCACTACTGCGGTGACGCCATTTTCAGTTAGGTGAGAGTTATTGTTGCTCATGGTGTTTGTACGTGATCTCTGAGTCACTTGCCGGCGAGCGTTTTAATTTTTTGTGTTTCACTACTTTAAAAAGCAGTATTCTGAACTTAGGTTAGAGGTTGCAATTTTCTTTTTTCAAAGGTTTCCTTACAGTTTCCAGTTTCGTATCTACGAAAGCTAATACGACTCCACTCATCTTTCCCGTTTAGCACTGCGTAGCGTAAAGTGTCTTTCGAGCACTCCCCATAAGTGCACTTTAACTTTCACGCTTGACTGGGGTATTATTCTTGCACACATTAGCAAGCTATCATTATCATCTGTAGCGGCACCACACGACCACGAAGCTAGGCAAAAAGGTTCCTGTGGGAAAATAAAGGTTTCCTATCTGCATGCAATGGTTATCGTCCACAATCATTTATCTATTGTCTGTTCGAAACTAACAAGGCACGTTGTTTACGTACACGTTGTAAACTTTCTCAATCACTAAGTTTAATTTATCCTAACGAACATATCTTCGAATACGCATGTCACATTACTCACAACATGCTTAATTTATCAACGTCATCAGTTTTAATTTACACTTACATTACAGCGAATCCATTGTTTTCAGATTTTGAAAGAAAAATAATGTTTTTGGCAAAGTTCCAACAAGTAGCCTTTCGGTAAATGGTACGTTTAAACACAGCCCGCCTAATTTGGGATTGGATACAATGTTCTCTCTTTAACCGTCAACAGGTTGTGTATGCTAACCGAACGTGCTCTGCTTTGACCCCGTTATCTCAGGTGTGTCACAAGGTACAGCTAGAATCAATATGAAAGGGAACACCGGAGCGCGTGACCTTCGCGCTTAGCAAAGTGCTGCCACTAACACAAGACGAGAATGGGTGGCACCAAGGGTATGCTCAGAAAGAGCAGCCGTCCAAGCGTACTTTGGATGCGTCTTCACCACTGATTCTTATCACCTGTCGTTGACAGCGCATTTTAAAGCACGGCGGCCACGCACTCCCGTGTTCCCTTTCATTTTGCTTCTAGATGTACATAATTCGACCCCTTCTTTATATTAGTGTGCTACCAGCTCATATTACTTCTAGATTTTTTGCTGATGGCTACGTATTCATATCATTAAGAGCAATGATAGTCTCACATTACAGACAGACTTACTACACTGCATTGAATCATGGTGCGATAGAATGCTCATGTCCCTAACCATTTCCTACTTGCTCACTGATCAGCCCAGACTTACAACAATATTAATGATGCCAACGAGATGCTTTGCTTCCGTACGCCGTAACGTTTGACTACCGCATCCCACTGTAACAGTGCTACCCTATCTAACGCCCCTCGTTCGTCTGTAACTTAGATGGGCATGCGTAGATTTAACCCTCACTGGCTAAATATGCTCTTAACATTCAATCTATTCCCAATCGTACGGCAGGATTAATCCACTCTGATTATTCTTTTTATTCGAGCGTCACCAAACTCAAACGCAAGTCAAAATCCGATCTTTCATCCGTCCTATAAGGCAGTAAAACTGCCAGGCTAATTTCACAAATTTGAATCACTCATCTTTTGTAAGTTAAGTTATCACACCACCTCACCGCGTTTCTTACCGCTTTGATCATGACAAACCAATCTAGCCACCAATCGAATCGCTCATACTAATGAGCACGTTGGCGCTTTCTTTCCCCAGACGGCCCAGGGCTGCAATTGTCTGCCTGACAATATAGTCCGCTATACTACTGCAGCTAACTTCAAGGCACTCATAAGAAAAAATCATCGACATGCTGTAACGACCCACCCTTAATTTTATACCATAAGAGGGGCATTTGAGGTGTCAGAATAATAAATAATAATTATACTAATTGACTCTCAACTGGGCCATATAAATTAAGGAACAGGTAAAAATATCGAAATGACGCCAAATTTCTCACCGTGCGTTAACCAAAAGTACAATCGCCTTTCTAACGAGACACCCTTCCATAATAGCAGTGGTGGGTATTACGAGCTGCTAGAATATGATGGCCTCGGTCTATATTTGCGTCGTCAACGCTGTGCTGTATTCACCGATGCTGCCTAAGACCCAGTGTTTCGCATACCGCTTTGCGCCTTCCTCTGAATCTGTCATGCTGTTCTGACGGAAAGCTTTAGTGTCAGAAATGGGGCACAACCACATCTTGAGCGCAATGCGATTTGCGGGGGCTTCCAGCTGTTGCACTTAGCGAAACAGTTAGCGTTCGTATAGGTAGGCGCATACAGTTATCGACCGAGCAGAAGCACAGAACCTGAGACCTCATTGCAATTTTTTTTTTCTGGTAATGTCTAACATCGAGGTTATAAACCTACCTCGTGTTTTTTTTTGACCTGTGAATGCTTTTTTCGAATATAGCACTAAACAATATTTTTCATTGTGAGCAGATTCCCCCTATCTTTCTACGTGCGGCAGCAGAACATGCATATACAATTGAGAGCATTCTTTCCCGCAAGATTGCTGCTGCGCTATTGCAGTGTTTGTCTTGAAGCCCGAAAATGACGCCGTGATAACTTTTCGGAAGTTAACGGCAGTCGTGTTTAGCTTTTGAGATTCACTCTCAAAAATATGTGTCCATACATCGCATTTTTCTCGCGCAAATAGCCAGTTTTTGTAATCTCCGAATTTAGGTCAGCCTTTTTATTTTGTATATGAAATCAGACTTCCGGGAGTGGCCCTTTATCAATAGGGGCATAGCGTGCTATCAGTATATATGAACCCATTTGTCGTGAGGGTCTCTTTAACTGTCTTAAAGTCTACTTTTCTTGCGAGTTTTGTTTAGTTCTCTAGCATACAACTATGCTGAGTTATGTACGCCAAAGGCGAACTGGCACGAGAAAAACTAAGTTGGTACCCTCTGTTGCCTCAACTGCAGTCACGACATCCGTGCAACAAACAGACTCGTCCGTTATAAAATGGCGGCACCAGATATGCATGCGCATCCTTATGTCAGAGTTCAACTTCTCGTCAAACTTACCGGCCCATACCAATCACGAGCACTCCTTCAAAGTTAACGGACCATATAATATTTTAACATATTATGAGATTCCTTGTATCTGTCAATATTTTTCATCCTAGTCAACATGGTTTTGTAAAAGCCTTATCTTGCGACACTCCACTATCACTGTTCATTAACATCTTAACATTCTCTTTATGTTAAAACACTGCTAGAAACAGGTCACCTTGCTTAACATTCCCGTTGACGCGGTTTTAGATTTCAAAAGTGCTCTCGGCAAGGTTCCTCATAAATGGCTTTTCCTAAACCATGCACGTCTAAACCTAATAATTATGTCTTCTTAGATTTAGAACTTCCCAGGCAGCACATTTCATCGGCCCAATAATGGGGATTGATTGGGGATTACTGGCCCACAAGTGGCCCAATGGTGCCATTGAGCTACCAATAATGTGCAGCCACGCTATACCATAATCATTATTGGCCCAGTGAACTTCACCCATATCCGTTATTGGCATTCAACCGGCTAAGAGAGGTCAATAATGCCCATTCATATTGAACAGTTTGCCATTATTGTATACACAATGAGGCAGCCTGGTCATTATTAGCCAACCAGCTGCAATTGTTTGCCAATATCTTACACACCACGGTATAACCTGGTAAATATTGTCCGGTCAATAACAACGGCTTCTCAATATTGAATTTATCTAGGCATACAGTGGTCAATATTGTCCGACCAACTTGGGCGGCTTCCTAACATTGTAATATCTTGGTTTCTAGTGGTCGATATTGTCTAATGAGCCTTGATGGCTGACCAGCATTGCACATATCATGGCATAGCTTGGCTAATATTGTCCGGCCATTATGGTTGCCTCGTCAACATTGAATATATCTTGGCATACATTGGTCAATATTGCCCCACCAGCTTTGGTGGCATCCTAACATTGTATATATCTTTGATTATAGTGGTCAATATTGCCTAATGAGGTCTGATGGCTGGCCAGCATTGTACATATAATGGCATAAATAGGTTAATATTGTCCGGCCATTAGGTTGTCTTGTCAGCAATAAATAAATCATGGCATATATTGGTCAATAGTGACCCGCCTGTCATGGCGGCCTGCCAACAATGTATACATATGCATTATATTGTTCAATATTGTTCGATGGACTGTGATGGCTAGCCAGCATTGCACCCTAATGGCATAGGTTGGGCAATAATGTTCTGCCAATATGATTGGCTTGTCAACATTGCATATATCTTGACATAGATTGGTCAATATTGTCCCATCAGCTTTTATGGCATCCCAACATTGTATATATCGTGGTTTCTAGTGGTCGATATTGTCTAACGAGCTTTGATGGCTGGCCACCTTTGCACATTTCAGGCTGCGGCGGCGCTAAAAAAAAAGTAAAAGCAGCTCTGACCGACAGAGACATTTCTAATGCTTGCATCTCAATGTGACAGTGTGTTGGGGCTAATTTCGTTGCAACTAAATTTTTCGCTGGCCCGGACGTCAGTTTACGCTCAACTGTAGAAGATATTCATACGCCATACGTAATTTGGGCCACCATATATATTGTTACGCCCTTAGCGTCGCGACGGAGACGATCTAGTCGGTTCAGTACGCTAGGTACACACGGCTAGCGGGAACGACACAAGTGCCACCAGACAAAGGTCGAACGGGCGCGCACACTTCTTCTTCCTCTTCCTTCTTTCTTCCTCCGTGCTCTGTTTGAGAACAAGTCCGTAACACTTCCCCCGTCGCAGGCGAAGCCCTCCGGGCGAGTCAATCGTCAGCACGAGGATGACAGGGTTTCAGACGCGCGACGTGGGCAAGCTCAGTTCGTGAAGAACGTCGGCCACTTTTTGTAAGGCGCGCAATCCGATAGGTGAGGTCACTAATTGCCTCGAGGATAACATAGGGACCGATATAATGCGCGAGCAGTTTCTGACTTAAGCCATGCTTCCTTAGTGGACGCCAAAGCCAGACCATATCTCCAGGGAGGTAGGTGACGTGGCGATGGTGGTCGTCGTAGCGGGATTTCGAGCGCTTTTGTGAGGCGAGAGTTCTCAGGCGGGCTATCCGGCGGGCTTCTTCAGCCCGGCACAGGATCTCAGCAATCTCAGGTTCGTCATCTGTGGAGAACGGGAGGATGGTGTCGAGGATGTGTCGAGGAGACCGGGCATAGAGGAGAAAGAATGGACTGTAACTTGTTGTTTCCTGTTGGGCGGTGTTGTATGCGTATGTTACAAATGGTAGCACAGTGTCCCAGTCCTTGTGGTCGGCGGCGACGTACATTGAAAGCATGTTGGTGAGTGTCCGGTTGGTTCGCTCGGTCAACCCATTTGTTTGCGGATGATACGGTGTAGAATGTCGGAAATGCGTTTGGCACAAACGAAGGAGTTCTTCGACAACATCAGCGGTGAACTGACGCCCTCGGTCGCTGATCAACACTCGGGGAGGCCCATGGCGCAGTATAACAAAGTGCAGCAGGAAGAGGGAGACTTGGTGTGCAGTAGCCGATGGAAGGGCTGCCGTCTCACAGTAACGAGTGTGGTAATCAGTGCAGATGACGATCCAGCGGTTGCAAAGAATGAGACTTGGGAAAAGGTCCCAAGAGGTCTACCCCGACTTTCTCAAAAGGGGATCTTGGAGGCGTCACCGGATGAAGAAGACCAGGAAGAGTGCCGGCGGGGCGTTTGTGACTCGCACATTGAGCACAGCTAGCCACATACTTCTCAGTGGTTTCAGGCATCCGGGGCCAGTAGAAACGTTCTTGGATGCGATAGAGCGTCCGCGCAGATCCCAGGTGTCCCGAAGTGGGGTCGTCGTGCATAACGCGCAAAACAGAGGAGCGTAGGCTGACGGGCACCACCAGACGGTAGCGGAGACCAGTGGGAGAATAGTCCTTTTTGTACAAAAGACCACTCCGTATACAATAGGGAGTGGAAGCTGTAGGGTCCCTTGCAGCGGTAAAGAATGGTTGGAGAGTCTCATATTTCCTCTGCTCAGTGCGGAATGTACGGGTATCGGGGAATGGAGGTAAAACCGCAGCGATGTAATGATCAAAATTGTCGGCGTCACATTCCGTTGTGGGAAGCGGTAAACGTGAGAGACAGTCCGCGTCAGCGTGGCGGCGTCCACTCTTGTACGAAACTGTATAATCAAACTCTTGTAAACGAATTGCCCACCGTGCAAGACGGCCAGATGGGTCACGGAGGGTTTATCAGCCAGCACAGGGAATGATGATCAGTGACCACTGTGAAGGGCCGCCCGTATAGATAACAGCGAAATCGCTGAACGGCGAAAACTACCGCGAGGCATTCTTGCTCAGTGATTGTGTAATTTCGTTCAGGTTTGCTTAAGGAACGACTGGCGTAAGCAATAACATGTTCCTTGTCGCCGTAACGCTGAATCAGCACAGCACCAATGCCAACACCACTGGCGTCCGTGTGCAGTTCCGTTGGAGCAGAAGGGTTGAAATGCCGGAGAATCGGATGTGACGTTAGTAAAAACTTGAGCTGGCAAAAAGAAGAGTCACACTCTGATGTCCACTCGAAGGGAGCGTCTTTGTGGAGAAGGCACGTAAGCGGGTTAGCAATGTCAGCAAAACGGGGAATGAAGCGGCGGAAATATGAGCACAGTCCTAGGAAACTTCGGAGTTCCTTCACGTTCTGAGGTGTTGGAAACGATGCAACGGCCGCAGTCTTTTGAGGGTCAGGTCTGACGCCTTCACGATCGACGAGGTGTCCTAGTACCAAAATCTGGCGCTCACCGAAGCGACACTTCTTCGAATTAAGTACTAGACCGGCGTTGTTGAAGCAGTCAAGCACGAGAGCGAGGCGTTCATTGTGCTCTTCGAATGTCCGGCCAAAAATGACGACATCATCGAGGTAGCACATACATATTTGCCATTTTAGTCCCCGTAGGATAGAGTCCATAAATCTCTCAAAAGTTGCAGGAGCATTGCAGAGCCCGAAAGGCATTACATTAAATTCAAACAGGCCGTCGGGTGTGATAAATGCCGTTTTTTCCTTGTCGTCAGGGTGCATAGAGATCTGCCAATATCCCGATCGCAGATCGACGGATGAAAATTATGATGCCGAGAACAGACAATCTATGGCGTCATCGATCCGCGGAAGTGGATACACATCCTTCTTTGTTGCAGCATTCAGACGGCGATAGTCGACGCAAAAGCGAAATGTACCATCTTTCTTCTTCACCAGAATTACAGGGGCGGCCCAGGGACTGCATGACTCTTGAATAACACCCTTTTCCAGCATATCCCGAACCTGCTCACTGATGACCTGGCGTTCTGTTGGTGACACTCTGTACGGCTTCTGTCGAATTGGGTGTGAGTAGCCTGTGTCAATGCGATGCCGGGTACGTGTCACGGGAATGCACCGTGAGCCGCTAGGCTCGGAAAGATCAAATATGGAAGAATACTTGACCAGTAAGGCCTCCAAAGCGTCACGCTGGTCCCTGGTTAGAGAGCGGCTGATCATCCGATGTAGTTGCGAGTCAGGGGCTGGAGCGGCAGCACTTTCGCCGGGTGCATCAGTAACCAAAGCCACCGACGGGGCGTCGTCTTGGCTACAGGTCGCAATCTTCATATTCACAGGCAACACTACTGGTTGCGAAGAACAATTAATGGCCCACAGCCGTGAGCAGCCCTTGACCACCGACAGTAGGCAATGAGGAACCAGAATGTATTTCTTTGCACAGTTAGAATGAAGCGGTGCCACTGTAGCGTCGAAGGTGTCGGAAGCACGGCTGGGGCACAAAACTGGGACGCACACCATAGACAAGGCTGGCACATTGGTATCCTCTGTTACACAGAACACATCTTCACGGACATGCGGCTTCTCTAAGAGTCCAGAAGGAAGGGAACCTTAAACGCAGAGTTCCCCAGAGCGGCAGTCGACCGTAGCGCCACACATTCTCAAAAACTCAATACCTAGAATTATGTCATGCGTGCATCGCGAAAGCACTGCAAACTCCGCTGCGAATACCGTTCCACCCAGGGACACCGAAGCACTACACATTCCCAGGGGACACAACACCTCACCACCCGCGCCATGAAAATTCACATTTCTGTCCCAAACAAACATAACTTTGCGTCCTAACCGCTTCTTAAACGATAAACTCATTATTGAAATGGTTGCCCCGGTATCCACTAAAGCCATTGTCGCCACACCATCCACAAGCACATAGACCGTGTTCTTTAACATAACAACAGATGGAGGAATTTCTTCAGGCAGCGCACAGTCTCCAGCGGCCTGACCTCCAGCAGCCGCGCTGACTAGTTTTCCGGCAAAGGCGATGCCGACCGCCTTCGTGGTCGTGGTGACGGAAAGCGGCGCGCAGAAGAGGCAGGTGGTGGTGAGACACTTCGTTCGGAAGCAGGAGAGTTGTTGCGCGGTCCATTGGTCTGGGGATATTCATACGAATATGGGGGCCATTGCCAATTAGAGTCGTAGAAACGGTTACGTGGCGGAGCATTTTGGACGGGCCGATCGTAACGGGTGAGTGGGCGGCTGCGGCAGTATCGAGCTATGTGCCCCTCAATGCCGCAGCGTCGGCACACGGGGGCTGTGCGACGAAAAACTTGTTCCCTGGAGGGCTCCGAGGAGACAGGGTGCATTGAGTAGCGAAACTCATCTTCAGGTCTTCGGGTTGGACGCCGGAAATAGCGAGCAGGTGGTGGTTGAGGATGGTACTCATAGTGCTGATCATAGGGCGACAAGAAGTTAGTCGGGCGCGAGTCGTAGCGAGGCGGGTGACCAGGGCTATCGAACCTTGGCGTCGGGCTGTTGGAGTAAGCGTCCGCCTGTGCCGTATTGATAGAATTCACAACGGGCATCGACGGGAGCAAGGAGGGAGGCCCTCGAGAGCCGACAACGTCAGAGGGCAAAGATGATGGAGACCGTACAGGGGGCTCAAACCGCTGCAGTTCCTTACGAACTATTTGCCGGATCGTCGACGACAAGTCCATGAAGTTGTCTTCAATGCTCGCCACAGATGGAACGTTGGCGAGCCGCCCAAATTTTGGCGTTATGCGACGAGTCTTCAATGTCTCGAATGTGCGAACATGCCGAATGACATCACCGACGGCGTTCAGGTCACCTTTGGCAATTAGAAAATTATAAACATCATCTGCGATGCCCTTCAGAAGATGTCCTACTTTATCTTCCTCGGTCATATTAGCGCTTGCAGTTTTACATAGCTTCAGGACCTCCTCTATGTAAGTTGTACATGTTTCCCCAGGTAGCTGAGCTCTGTGCGTAAGCGTGTGTTCAGCTCGCTTCCTTCGTGCAAGACAGTCACCGAAGCACTGCCGCAATTCAGTAACAAAACGGTCCCAGGTGGTAAGAGAGTCTTCGTGGTTTTCGAACCAAACAAGAGCGGTATGGGTTAGGAAGAAAACCACGTTTGCGAGCTTAGCGGCGGCGTCCCATCGATTGTAGCGGCTCACCCGTTGGTAGTGGGTCAACCACTCGTCAACGTCCTCGCCTGCCGCTCCCGCGAAAGTCCGGGGCTCCCGATAGTGATGCGAAGAACTGTTCGCTGCACCCGCAGGCCGATCTTCAGCCTGGATCACCGCGTCACCACGGGCTGCTTGCGGGTCATTGGCCGATTGCATGGCGCTGGTTTGTGGTTCGAGGCCCGCAAGGCGACGACTCCGGCGAGGCTCCAGTTGTGTCGGTGCTGTCTGTAGCGCCAGGGATCGTTACCCGGCTTCTCCACCACAATGTTACGCCCTTAGCGTCGCGACGGAGACGATCTAGTCGGTTCAGTACGCTAGGTACACACGGCTAGCGGGAACGACACAAGTGCCACCAGACAAAGGTCGAACGGGCGCGCACACTTCTTCTTCCTCTTCCTTCTTTCTTCCTCCGTGCTCTGTTTGAGAACAAGTCCGTAACAATATAATGTTTATTGGGATTAATGTATAGATTGTCCTAAAATTGTTTGACTGAGCTGACCAGACAAAATGAGCAGAAGTGCCCATCACGGAAAATGTAGAATATATTTTTCTGAATACATTTTTGTGATTCGCTAATTGTTGTGGATGACCTGCGATTATACTTGACAATTTTGGTAGAGAACTCTTTTATTTACGACTTTAGGCACGATTAATTGTTATGTAAAATTCTGCATATAATATCTTCGAGACAATTCCTGCAGACTAGAGGCCCGGATGCCGATCACGCGTGGACGTAGCTAACACAGATAGTGTTCCAAACTTTAGCCAAGTATTGAAAAAATTCTGACAGCATGTGGAATCTACACTGCAGAAATTAGCGAAGGCGAGATTAATGCTACTGCATACGGTGCATTAAGTATCATTACCGTTATCAACTAAACGCAGCGTAATTACCATTGATTCTGTCATCATTGTCATTATCACTAATTGCAGCGTCATTCTCGTCGCTATCCTCACGGTAGACAATGAGAATTACGTATGGTGCTAGTTTCGCGATCCAGGGTTTAGCGCAGTTGGTTAAAGCGTTAACTAGGCTAGGAATTCGATTCCCGGTGGAGACGATTTGGTTTTCTGATCTCGTCAAATCAGGATGATTGAAAGTGATTGACACATCAATGCACAGATCCGATGCACAGATATATCCATGCACAGATCTCGAACACATTTCGCGCACAACTCTCGCGCACGGGATTTCGTTCCATGGGCCTATTTATACGCATACGTGTACAAGCATACGCGCACGCTCGAGCACACATCTGATCTGACAAGCAAATGTTTAATAGATAGGTGTCCGCGAAAAAAATCCTGCGCAGTCAAGAAACGCAAGGTACTCAAATGCAAAGAACACAACAGAACGTGTGAGTCGCTTGAACAAACACGTTTGGATTGTAAACGCAGAAACGATCGATATATCCGGTGAATCCACATCCTGTAAACGTTTGTCCATGATTGGAAACACGCACGCGTAGCATCATTATTTCCGCCTTTTTTTTACGTGATGGAAAGAAACCCAACATGTTCAAGCTAAGCAGATGTGGGAGAGATCGATCGCGCTAGCCAATCAAACACGCACTGCATGATTCGTCATTACCCTAGCTGTTTCCGGCATTCAGCATAAGCACCGACTTTACCACGCCTCAGTACTAGCTGTTCTTATAGACAGATATGTCGGGCTGCTTTCAAGGCCTTCAAGTTCTAATATCTACTAAACACAAATTTGCATCTTATTCCTGTACTCTTTAGCACTCTGCTGTGGGCTTCAGCAACAAAGACTGGACGACTTTGGCCATCGGTGCAGCAGCGCATAAAATATTTCAGCTCAAAGAAAAAATACAAGCTACATATATTTTACGCTATGTCTAGCTAATTCACTTGACAAGAAAAGAAATCTGAACTCTCCTGGAATGGTTCGTATTCTAATGCGACGTAAATCGCACACTGCCAAAAAGTAGTGTACATGTAAAAGATAATAAAAAAAAATCTACAGCACTGCATGGGGCAAGGCGAATGAAAAAAAAAATTTAAAACAATTACCTACAGTGTAATGAATGCGCGCACATGTGTCGCCAGCATATATGGTAACAAAATTGAAATTGCATAATAATTATGTTCTTTACGGCAGTTATTTTTGTTCGAAAGCTGTAATATATGGCTCATAATGACGCATTTGACCACAGCGTTTGACAGCGCTCTCCTAAACATTGTTCAGAAACTATTCTTCAAACATTCATTGCCTTATTATCCAACCATATAATCACCGCACCGAAGACGTTTCCTTTCAGAGAACTAAATAATTCTATCTCATCATGTCAACCAGGCAGCTAATTGCAATTCATATATATTAAAAGTAATGCGAGTGCGTTACTTCAGCAGTTTTGAGGCATTTTTAGAGAACACCACTCTCGAAGAATTTAACACATAATTGAGAATTAGGGTTCCTTTGTGAAATATTCTGCCGCTTTCACAAGCGCTGCTTCCGCGGGCTGAAAGATGATTCTACCGCGCTTCTTTCTGAGGACAACCTTGTCCCAAGTTCGTAGATATAGTTTCAATGTTGACCCTTGCTTTCTTTCTATTTTTTCTTTACTGCAAATTTAGTTCTTCAGATCTTAGCTCGTCGAGTGTTTTGTATTTCTTGATATGCCCACGCTTAGTTCTACGCGGATTTTTTCTTGCTCTAAATGTCCACCTGATTTGAAAAAAAAATAAAAAGAATAACATGGGAATTTTTAACCTTGAAGTACCCGTAGTTATGGTCGTTTTCGCTTTTATTTTCCTTAATAGGAATACAGCAAGTATACGGGCTTTGTCATCGCTCAGGTGCGCGTGATGACGTTTCAAGAGCACTCCGTCATGAACAGCGACCTGTGTGCCATCTTTAATAAAAAAAAAATATGTCCATTTGTTCGAACCGAGGACGATTCCGTGAAAACTGAAGATTGTTTTACGTATGTGATTATTATTTGAAACTATGAGGTGAAAAGTATTTTGCATTAACAAAAAAAATATAGCGAAATTATCCTTCCACTGAAAATGTTACCGAGCCAACAGTCGATGCGACCAAAGAGCTCCGAACGCACTCCTCGTTGTTTTAGCGAAGCCAAGGGCAAAACTCTGCGCATTCCTCCTCACAAGCTTGGCGCAAAGAACATATGGTTTCCATTCTCTCGTCCTTTTGTCGCCTCTCCGCCCGAGGGCCTTGACTAAAGCAATTCTCCAAACCGCTTTCAACTTCCCGTCTTGTAGCCTTTTCTCCCCGTAAAGCAGTCAGCGCGGAAGGACAGCGACCTTCACTGCCCTCTCTTTCCTCCCGGCTAGGCAGGCGTTGCTCACAATGCCCCCACTCTACTCCTCCTCACTCTTCCCTTCCTTCCCGCCAACTTTCCTGGCCGGCAGCCTTCTGGGCTCAGGTGGTCCTGTGGGACCTCTTTCATTTCTCTCACCCCCTTTCGAGCTTTATGCCTACTCTTTCGACAGATCTCAAGCCAAAAAAAAAAAGAGGAGAGAAAACACAACCATCCTTCTGCCCCCTTCAAACCGTGCCTCACAACTCGACACAAGCCGCTGATTCAGAGGTGTCTGGTCGGCCACACAATCCCCACCGGCTCGAGCTGCTCGAGCTCCCGCAGCTTTGGACAGCAGAACCGAAAAACCAAGCGTTCTGAAAGTTCCGATTCGTTTTAATGGCCATGCCTGAAAGAGGATATTTGTGAGTACCACCAGCATTTTAAGTTGTTTGTTCATAACTGAGCTCTCTGAGATTATTTCTTGCTTTTTCTCCTTGTAAGATCACTACTTTTTCTTACCAGGTGTATAAAGCATCAGATCCGTGGGATGTACTTTGCGTGGCAGAATTCATTTTGGATTGTTGCAACTGAGGTCTGCAAATCTGCGCTAGCCGTATGGTAAGATACTTTTTTTTTGCATTATTTGGTGCAGTATGTTGTCAGCCTTGATCATCATGTCAATAACCGATATGCTTGCGAGAACGGAAAGTCATTTATTTCGACCGCACCACGCCAGTCAGTTCTGAACTGTATTTTCAGCGCACTGTTTTGTATGCATAAACTCTGGTCATAATGACAAAATTTACGGCGCAGAGGTGGCCAATTTGTATTGCAAAAGAAAAACGTGGTCCTGTAAAACATGACGCGTGTATCGTGTGATTTTCAGGTTACAACTTCATCGCGCGTGTGTCTGAAGTGGTCACTTTCTTTTACAAACAACAATAAAACTCAGAGTTAAGTCTAGCTTTCTGGGACATGATTTTTAGTTGCGAGCGAATATTTAATATTGTAATTTGCCGTTATGAATGCGCTATTGGAATGGTCTAAACGACCCGTAGCTTATTCACGTGTTTGACCTTTCTCTTGCGCTAATTCCGAGTAGTAGAAGTGTCATAAAATAGCCGCTTAAAATAGGTTATTTACAGTTGCTACCATAGTTCTTATACTTTACCACACGTACAAACTTGTTCCCACAACAAATGTGATGCTAAGTTACGGATTTCTTTATTTTTTCAGTTCGAGTGTATCATACAAACCCCAAAGCATCTGTGTCGTACGTTGTTTTGGCTGCAGCTTTGACAACTTTTAAAACGTTCTGTTTGCAGTAATGATGCGGTGCACACTAAATTTAGCAGCCGCGGTCGGAGTGCGACTACCATTTTTGTGTCTGTTTTTTTCCTTTGTAGTTTCTTTTTAGTTCTTGCGGCAATCTATTCAAAGGAAAGCTATTGATTTGAAGCTTCCAGTTATGACGACGTCTTTCTTCTACAGGTGTTCGATCACAAAGGCACTACAAGTATAAGGGGGCAAGCACTGACTACCGTTTAACGAATAGATAACGGCAAATATCATTTGTTTTATGTTTCCAGCGTCAACAACACATCCACATGGGAAGCCGTCCACTGCCAGATGTCGCAACCAATGTAACCAAGTTAATATGGCTGGCCTCACTGAGCATGCAGCTTATTTCAACCTGAGTAAATCAGACAAGAAAGTTGCCTGAGGGCCAACAGGTAGTGCTTTATTTTGCATTTTTACTCCACGGTCTAGCTGCACTTCCACTTTCCAAAAGTTTTCTGTCTTAATGGGATTTATGAATGTTGCTTTTATTTCCAGGTACAATCTGCGAAAGGAAATACATTGTTATGCACGCTGCTCAAGTCCATATCTTTAAAGGCTGCATGGAGCTGCTGCCCCAATACAACCGACCACAAAAGAAGCTGCGATAAACGCAGCGCCTTCCTCCAACCTGGGACCTGAGAACACCTTGCCAAGGGACGCAAAGACAGGAGGAGCACTGAAGTCTAAGAGTTCTGCCTAAATGTTTCCATGCCCTGTAACACGTGCACACTTAATAAATCACCATGCAGTGAACCTTTCAGCTGTATTATTTTCTGTGCATGGATATCCTCAGCATGCTTTATTAAAATAAAAAGCTGCATGAAAAATATCTGCACTGCATAAGTAGGGGATGGCTTTGCAGGTGCCTATTAGTCATAGCACGAAAAAGCAACTAGCCGGATTGCCAATTGCTCTGGCTGGATGCCAATAATGCAAAACCACTGGGCAAGATTGGATTGGAAATATTGGGTAGCCGATGAATCTGGCTGGATGCCAGTTGAATATCCAGTGAATAAGCATGGATACAAGATATTGGATGGCCAGTGAACTTGGCGGGATGGCCGTGATATAACAACCAGTGAGTGAGCTTGGGTGGAAGATATTGAGTAGCCATTGAGTGCCGTTGAATGCCAGTAAACAAGGTAGTATGCCAATACTGGTTTTGATAGGAAAGCCGATCAAATTGGTTGGCATATATCTTGGCTCTTTGTGCGCCCCCAATCAGACGCCAATATTGACCAATATTGGGACCAATATATCCGAATATTGGACCATTGGCGGTCCATTGATGGCGTGCTGCTTGGGTTGTTTACTAACCGGCAACAGTTCGCCCCGGCTAATAAAAGCTTTCCTTCTCTGGCGCCGGTAATATCTGGGGTGTCCCAGGGTCATTGCTCTGCTTCTTTTTCCTTATTTACATAAATGACCTGCCAGCTAACCTTCGTTCTAATGTTCGTAGGTTCCCCGACGACTGCGTTAATTACTGCATCTTAGCCAAAAGTAATGACCCCAAAATTCTTCAATTTGATATTGAATGCGTATTAACCTGGTGTAAGAAATGGCTACTGACCTTAGACACGTGAAAAATATCTCGATTATCTTTTCACTGGTATCACTGTTTGCCATCTTTAAAATACATTATCTCGAACTCAAAAATCATTTCCATAACATCATATAAATATTTAGGTATAACTATAACAGGCGATCCCAACTGGTCAAATCACGCAACACACCCTACTGACAATGCAAATCGTGTGCTCAGATATTTCAGGCGAACACTGCGCTTAGTGCCTCTATCAGTAAAATTACTGACTTACTTAACGCTTATCCTTCCAAACCTTGAATATGCGAGTGCTGTCTGAGACCCTCACCAAAGTAACCTTACTAACATTCTCGAAGCAATACAAAATCAAACGGCAACATTCATTTCCTCGGCTTACTCTTTTCATGTAAGTGTCACTGATCTAAAACGCAATGCTAACCTTACTAATTTGGCAATACTATGTCTTTTTCACAACAGTTATCATCATCCCCTCCTCAAGTTTATTATCAGCCCTGCCTATCGCACATCCAATCGCACCAGTCACGAGGAGACCGTCTATCCTCTACCCACCCGGAGGTTTGTATATCTGGCATCATTTTTATTCGCACTGCAAAAGACTGGAAGGACTTGCCCAACACCATCGTGTTTCATGACCCATCATTCTTCAAATCATCCACGAAAAGTTTGCGTACCTAGCCCACTCGCTCATCTAATAACCTTTGAATGGGCCTTTGAGGTAATAATAAATAAATTATCCATTTATAATTAGTATTATTAATTATTATATTAATTACTAAATTGTCCTAGTCATTTCTCAGGCAGAATAAATGTTGACTTGAAACCCACATTGTGTTCTATGTACGTCTACACACTCCTGTGCCCTTTAAAGGCAAGGAAAAACTTTCCCTCTTACCCCTGCTGCTATTAGCTTGTGAACAGGACAAGCAAGTCGCGGCTGTGCTAATACCTGAAGACGGTGCGTATTTCACAACGTCACTGGCAGCAGACATGGTGGTCGACACATCAAACCGCGCCAGCATTAAAAGAGCTATATCGGCCACGTCTGCCTTGCCGCCTGTTCTTAGCGTCACAATCTCCCAAGATCAACGGCGAGGACATCTACGAGTGCATGTGTCCTCAAAGGCACTTTATTTTCAAAGTAACCCGCTAAAAATTCTGAGAGGAAATCTATGAATTATATATATAAGACCAAACAACAAACTGTGCCTTTGTATTCCTTGGTGTTTTTTTTTTTTTTTTCTGGTTTCAACTTTACGGCTTAAGCTTCCTAAGGCAATCAAGAGTAGCGAGAACGTGCGTGCGAAAGCTTATTCCCATTGCTATTTCATGCCTTTCGGTTTTCTAGCTTTATTGTCAGATATATTCAGTTGGTCGGTTTGAGGGGGTTTAACGTCCCAAAGCAACTCAGGCTATGAGAGACGCCGTAGTGGAGGACTCCGGAAATTTCGACCACCTGGGGTTCTTTAACGTGCACTGACATCGCACAGCACACGGGCGCCTTGCTTTTCGCCTCCATCGAAAAGCTGCCGCCGAGGCCGGGATTCGATCCCGCGTCCTTGGGAACAGTAGTCGAGCGCCGTAACCACTGCGCCACCCCGGCGGGGTTCAGATATATTTACTTGCAGTGATTACTCTATTTGGGAAGAAATGAAGGCAAGACCGACGACTCCCCTATAAATCGGGCTCCAATAGTAAATTCAATTCGCGCAACAATAAATGCGCTTCTTGCTACGGAAGAAACATTAGCTCGCCCAGAAAGAGCCTTCTATCAAATTTTACTAAAACCTAAAGTTGAATGAAGGTTTCGTCAGTTTTCCTTTACAGCTGCCCTGCATCTTTTGGATTCTTTCCCCGATAGGAAAACAAAACTACCGATTAAACTTCCCTGTGACCGTGGCGGTGTTACAGTTTCCTGTTTCCGCAGAAACATGGAGATCTTTCGGCCGCGCCGCCTCTTTCCACCCAGTCGCAGTGATGGAGTGATTACGGCGCTCGGTTGTTGTGCCCAAGGATGCGAGATCACATCCCGACCGCGGCGGCCAATTTTTTCCTCGAGACGGAAAGTTAAGCGCCCGTGTGCCATGCGATGTGAGTGAACGTAAAAAAACATCAGGTGGCCTTATTTCCGGAGCTTTATACCACTGCGTCTCATAGCCTGGATCACTTTGTGATGTTGAAAGCCACAAACCAATCATCATAAAAATCGGAAACTCGCAGCTGTTTCCTTTCTCAGCAGTGACCAATTTTGCGACCTTAGTACATAAATGCTAGTCCAGCTTTCCCTCCTTTTGCTGTCATTCTTTTCTGCTCTACGTTCAATCAACCAATGCAAATAACGTAGGCAGGAAATGGATAGCACGTGGACACGTTCAACCGCCTCCAGTAGTAAAAATGAAGCGTGATGAGCGCGTGTTCCGGGCGGATAATTCGGCGAACGGATGTCCTGTGCCCATGCAAAAATAAATTTACTGCTGAATAAACTGTATCGATGCCTCCCATATAGCGTAAACTAAATGTTCTTCTCTCGAAGCGTGCAATGCCGTGAATGACACGAGCGCGGCCTGTACACCTTGTGTGGCCACAACTGTTCAATGAACTCGTTCTCTCACAGCACGTAGTTGAGGCATAACGCATGGTAGCATGGACTTGTCTTCCTATGCTTTTGCCTAACTGTGGTGCGTATGCCATCGCCCCCTACACTAGGCACAGTCATTTGCTGCCCTTTCCTACTAGTTATCTCAGCTTTGCTTTCACCTTCATTTCTGAAACTCCTTCGCTATTATTTCCGCATGCAGCACATCAAGTGCGTAAGAAAAACATGGCCGCCTCCGCGATGGGCACTAATCTCTCCTGCCTGTTTTGTTTCTCTTCAAATAAAATCCCACTACTACTCGTTCCGTACTTTTTGTCAGATACCTTTGTTTTACCACTTCCGTCGCCTGGCTACATATTGCTTATGGAGGAAAAATATCCGGTTGTCTCTAAAGACGACAGACTGTATTCCAAAGGAAGGCAAGACTACCAGGGGACGCTAGAAAGATATGAGGGTGGAGGAGACTAGGTGGCTAGCGGGCGTCAAGTTGGCGCAGCTGACACTGGGCCGGGCTAATTTGTAGGACATGAGAAAGGCATTTGCACTGAGATGGGTGCAATCAGGGTGTAGATAAGCAGTATGTGAAAGTACTGGAAGATATCTATATGGTGGCTAGCAGCCGTAGTTCGGCCTAAAGAAAGTACTGAAATTCTCATAAAGAAAAGAACGGTGTTACACAAGGAGACATCCTCTCCAGTACTATTCACAGCTTGCATGTAGGAAGTATTCGGACATGAAATGGGAACAGTTATAAATCAGGAGTCATGGAGAATATCCCAGTAGTCTGCGATTCTTTGATGTTATTTCTACGGCTAAGTAACTTAGGGAAAGAATTGCAACTGATGATTAATGCACAAGGTAAGAAAAGCAGAAATGTAGGCCTAAAATTATTATGCAGAAGACTAATGCATATTAGTTGAACAACCTTGGAGAGGAACAGAACTTTGCAATAAGTAGCGAAGCAAAGAAGTGGTAGGCGATTATCTCGACTTAAGACAGGTAGTAAGCGCAGATTCGCGCCACGAAAAAAAAAATATCTAGGAGAACAATTTAAAATGAAGGGCATTTGGCAAGTATTCACAGATTAGCCGCGCACCTGTATCGCTGAAGGGGAAAGTATATAACAGTTGCTTCCTGCCGGCGGTCTTCTATCGGGCATAGAAACACAATAATTACTGAGGCGTAAGTAGCTGATTTTTGATAAGTGTGCTAAAAGCAATTAATGATGTACTACTAATATTGCATGTATTCAAGACGTTCCATTCGCGTAAAGCACGTGGAAAGTACAAATATTTTGAAGAGTCCTTATGGAATGAGAACTCTCTTAGTATGCGCATGTGGTTCTTACGTGTTTGTCGCGTTTATGATTTTGACACGTATCTCGAAGTGTAGACTTTTAATTGTGTATAACTTGGCACATAATTTTAAGGATGCTAGTTTTACTCTGTCCTGAAGGATTAGTAGCCCTGCTTGCTTGAGTACTTCTGTTGGTAAGTCTGTCAAGATGTGTTAATTAAATATACATCTTACCGCCTTCCTCTGCACTCCTTCTACTTGTTCATACAGTTTGTCGGTAAAAGGAAACCAAACAATGTTGGCATATTCTGTAACTATCATGACAAATGTTTTATACGCAAATAATTTTGTTTCATATGTGGCTACCTTGAGGCGACTGTTAATGTTACAGCCCGGCTAATGGTGATGGGTGTAGGTGGGGAAAATATTTTAATGAAAATGTTTAAGAGGTTGTAGCACCGGTTGTATTCCTCAGTCTGGAACCCCCCTGACGTAGGCTGCTGTCCGCGTTCCTTCGACCTTTTTGACTCCTTGCGTTCGAGCTGGTCAGAGCTGCCTCCCACCCCTTCTGCGTTGACTGGCTATTAATAATGATAGTCTGATGTCGTTGGCAGGCCCACAGCATATGGTAAAGGTCCGCCTTCTTCAAGTAGAATTCGCATTGTGAGTCAAGTGACCCTGGATCTATTGCGTGTAGCCTTCGTGGTTTGTTGAAAGAGTTGGTCTGTAGCTTGGGAAGGTGCAGCTCCTCCCCTTGTCAATTGTCTTGGCCGGTCGAGGGTAGACCGGGCGAGATAATCTTATAAGCTGAAGTATTTCCGTGTATGTTAGCAATGGGGTAGCAGGTTCCACGAGATCACTATCAGGTTCTTGGGGGAGAAATGCTCGAGCTGCGGCGTGTGCGCTCTCTTTCCCTGGGATACCCGGGTGGCCTGGTACCCATACTATGCGTTTATGTGCGGGTTGGTAGCCACGGGTGCAACTATCTTGCCGGCTTTTAGTTGCTAGCTATGCAGTCCTGCACCTGAGGTAATTGCGATATGCCAAATGTGGTCAGGCTTGAGACCTTGCCTTATGTGATCTATCTACATCATAGCAAAGCAGCCACTGATAGAGACTTTTAAAAAAAGTCGAAACAGTTCGAGCGTCAATGTTACACGTGCTATCACAGTCAGGAAATATTTTAGGCTTCTCCAATTATGGTAATGTGAGCTTTAACTATCATCATCATCAGCCTAACTATACACACAGAAGGGCGAAGGCCTCTCCCATATTTCTCCAATTAATCCGGTTCTGTGCTAGCTGCATCCACTTGACCCCTGCGAACTTCTTAACCTCATCTGCCCACCTAACTTTCTGCCGCCCCCTGCTACGCTTTCCTTCCCTTGGAATCCAGTTAGTTACCCTAAGCGACCATCGGTTATCCTCTCTTTGCATTACATGTCCTACCCATGTCCATTTCTTCTTCTTAATTTCCGCTACAATGTCGGTAACTTGAGTTATTTCTCTGACCCACTCAGCATGCTTCCCACCTCTTAATGTTACCCCTACCAGTTTTCGTTCCATAGCCCTCTGAGTTGTCCTCAACTTAAGTAGAACCCATTTGGTTAGTCTCCACGTTTCAGCCCCATAGGTGAGTACAGGCAAGATGCAACTGTTGTATACTTTCCTCTTGAGCGATACCGGTAAGCTGCTAGTCATAATCTGCTAGTGCTTGCCAAATGCGCTCCATCCCAATCTTATTCTTCTTGTTATTTCCTTTTCATGGTCCGGATCTGTGGTTACTACCTGTCCTGAGTAGACATATTCGCCTACTACTTCCAGTGAATCGTTACCTAACGTAAATTGCTGTTCCTTCCCGAGGCTGTTGAACATTACCTTAGTCTTCTGCATATTAATTTTTAAGCCTAGCTTTCTTCTTTTCCTGTCTAGGTCATCAATCATTATTTGCAGTTAATTCCCCGAGTTACTTAGCAAGACAAAGTCATAAGCAAATCGCAGATTACTAAGGTATTCTCCATCTATCCTTATCCCTAACGGCTCCCATTCCAAGTCTCTGAATACTTCCTCTAAGCAAGCTGTGAATAATATAGGGGGAACGTGTCTCCTTGCCTAATACATTTCTTTATGGGAATTTGTTAATTTTTTATTCAGATCTATGGTTGCTGTGCGGCCACTATATAAATTGTTACGTACTGAGTACTTAACGGGAGTGTCTAATTGTCGTCTAAAGCGCTGTGAGTCCCCCAAGGACACCAGCACACACCACTGTGGCTTCTGTTTCTTCTTCTTCTCTCCGGCTTCTTCTTCCTTTCTGACGCCCCGAAGCACACGACACTTTCCTTCTCGCAGACGAAGCCCCGGGGCAAGCAGTTTAAGGTGCCGGGGATAGGGAGTGGAACCTTTTTAGCCGAGCCACAAGCATCACCTGAGTCTGGCGTGAGCATCGGCCACTTTCGGTGTGGCGTGAAATTATATATTTCAGGTCACTCAGGCGCTCCAAAACGACAAAAGGGCCGCTATAGAGAAACAGCAGCTTCTGGGCTAAACCACGCTTGCGCAGCGGGGTCCACAGCAACACTAAATCACCGGGCACATAAGAGACATGTGGGCGCCGGTTGTCATAACGCTACTTCGAACGTTCTTGTGAGTCCAGATGCGGAAGCAGGCAATGTGGCGAGCTTCTTCGGATCGATATAATGTGGTGGAGATAGAAGGCTCGTTGTGGAGGAAGAAAGGAAGGATGGTATCAAGATATCTGCGGGGAACTCGAGCATACAGGAGGTAAAACGGACTGTAGCCAGTCGTCTCATGCTGTGCAGTGCATGTTATGCGCGTATGTAATGAAAGGATCACTGCCTTGTCGTGGCGGAGGGGCTTGCGAAACTCGATGTAGTCGTGAGCTCTGCTGTGTAGGGCCACCCAAGATAGACAGGTCACGGCAGATAGTTCTGACAAAATGTGATTCACTAGAGAAGGTAATGGCAAGCCACTCCAGTGTTTCTTGCCAAGAAAACCCTATGGCCAGTCACAATACCATTAATGATATGGCGCCGGAAGATGAGCCCCACAGGTTGGAAGGCGTGCCACATGTTACTGGGGATGAACTAAGGGCGATTCTTAGTAGCTCCAGGACGATTGAAGCGGCTGGGCTGAAGCCAAAAGGACGCTCAGTTGTGGATGTGTCGGGAAGCGAACGGAAAGTCCGATGTTGCAAGGAGATATATCACATAGAAACATGGAATGTAAGATCTATGACGCAAGGTAACTGGATGTCGTCAAGCGAGAAATGGACAGACTGAACATTGATATCTTGGGTATCAGCGAGCTCAAGTGGACCGGAATGGGAGAATTTAACTCCGGCGACTATTATGTCTTTTATTGTGGGCACGAATCCAAGAGAAGGAATGGGGTCGCTCTCATGGTAAACAGAAGAATGGGCAAAGCAGTGCTAGGGTACAACCCCAAAAACGACCGAATGATTTCACTTCGAATCCAAGGTCACCCTTTCAACATAACAGTTATCCAAGTCTATGCACCGACCACTACTGCTGAAGAAGCTGACGTTGAGAGATTTTATGCGGACCTACAATGCCTTTTAGACCACACCCCATCATCAGACATCGTTTTTCTCATAGGAGACTGGAATGCTAAGGTCGAGAGTGAAGAAATATCTGGAATTATAGGCAAGTTCGGTCTCGGCGAGCCAAATGAAGCTGGGCAGAGGCTAGTAGAGTTTTGTCAAGAAAACAACCTGACTGTAGCGAATACCCATTTTCAACAGCACAAGAGGCGCCTGTACACACGGATTTCACCGGACGGTCTGTACAGGAATCAGATCGATTATATTATTTACCGGCAGAGATGGAGAAGCGCTGTACAAGCAGTAAAAGTAAGGCCTGGGGCCGATTGTGGCACCGATCATCAGCTTCTTGTTTCCAAAATTAAGCTTCGATTGAGGAAAACGCAGAAAACTAGAAGGCCTTTCACGTATGATCTGGATCAAATTCCATTAGAATATGCTGTGGAAGTGAGGAATCGATTTCAAGAATTAGATCTAGAAGACAGAGAGCCCGAAGAGATGTGGACTGATGTTCGTGATATAATACAAGAAGTTGCTACTAAGGTGGTTCCAAAGCAAAAGAAATGCAAGAAAGCAAACTGGTTATCTGAAGAGGCTTTGCAAATAGCTGAGGAAAGGAGGATGGCAAAAGTTATGGGGGAAAGAGAAAGATACAATGTTCTCAATGCGGATTTTCAGAAAAAGCAAGAAGAGATAAGAATGCCCTCCTGAACATACAGTGCCAAGCAGTTGAGGACAACAGCCAATTAAGGAACACAAGAACTCTGTATAAGACAATCAAAGATATCAAAGGAAGCTTCTGTGCTAAGCTGGGCATGATAAAGGACAAACGAGGCAAGGACCTCACTGAAGCCTCAGAGATAAAGAAGAGGCGGCAGGAATACACTGAAGAACTGTACAAGAAGGACCCGAATGTGCAAACCCAACATAACACGGTTGTGATTACTGATCTCGAGCCGGGCATCCTGAAGTGTGAAGTTGAATGGGCCTTAGCCAGCCTTGCTAAGAACAAAGCTAACGGAATTGATGGCATTCCACCTGAGTTGCTTCAAAACCTCAACCATGACGCTGTTAACATTCTGCATGCATTATGTCAGAAGATTTGGACAACCCTGCAGTGGCCACCGGATTCGAGGAGGTTTTTCATCTCCATTCCAAAGAAAGGCAGTGTCAAAGATTGGTCCAACTACCGCACGATCGCGCTTATTTGGCATGCTAGCAAGGTGATGTTGAAACTCCTCCAAGGTAGGCTGCAGCAGTATGTGGATCGGGAGCTTCCGGACGTGCAAGCTGGGTTTTGCAAGGGCAGAGAAACTAGAGACCAAATTGTCAACCTTCGCTGGATCATGGAAAAAGCAAAAGAGTTCCAGAAACCCATCTACTTCTGCTTTATTGATTATGCGAATGCGTTTGATTGCGTAGATAACAGCAGAGCGTGGCAAGCTCTCCAAGAGATGGGAGTTCCAATTCACCTCAGCTGTCTCCTCAGGAACTTGTATGAAGGGCAAGAGGCCACAGTCAAAACTGGGCGTGATCTTACTGATTAGTTTCCGATCGAGAAAGAAGTGAGGCAAGGCTGAATACTGTCGCCCTGCCTATTTAACCTATATGCAGAGTGCATCATGAGGAATGACGGTCTGGACGAGTCTTCAGCTGGAGTGAAGATTGCTGGAAAACGTATCAACAACCTTAGATATGCGGATGATACCACTTTAATGGCAGAAAGTGAAGTGGAACTCAAGAGACTTTTTATGCGCGTACAAGAAGAGAGTGCGAAGTTTGGGCTTAAACTGAACATTAAAAAGACAAAGATCATAGCGTCTTGCCCTATCAAGTCCTGGAGCATCAATGAACAAGGAGTGGAAGCTGTGACAGATTTTCTGTTCTTGGGCTCCAATATTACCTCGGAAGGAGACTGCAGCCATGAAATTAGGAGGCGCCTGCTTCTGGGAAATAGAGCAATGGTTAGCCTTGACCGCCTAGTAAAGAGCAGAGACATTAGTCTGCCAACCAAGATCCGTGTAACTCGTGCTTTGGTCTCTCCAGTTGTGATGTATGGATGCGAGAGTTGGACTGTGAAAAGGGCTGACCGCCGAAGAATTGACGCGTTTTAATCGTGGTGCTTGCGAAGACTCTTGAGAGTTCCTTGGACTGCCAGAAGATCAAATCAGTCGATATTGTCGACCATAAATCCTGACTGCTCATTGGAGGGTCAAATTCTAAAGTTAAAGCTCAGCTACTTTGGTCATCTGATGAGAAGAGAGGAGTCGCTGGAGAAAGATTTGATGTTGGGAAAGGTTGAGGGTCGCCAGAGAAGGGGTAGGCAGCGAACGCGATGGTTAGATTGCATCCTCGAGGCACTGCAGATGAAGTTATGTGAGGTTAGGAAGATAGTGAGAGACCGGAAAGCGTGGCTTGACATGGTCCATAGGGTCACGAAGAGTCGGACACGACTGAACGACTGAACTGAACTGAATGAAAGGGAGGATGTCATTCCAGTTCTTGTGATCAGAGTCCACGCACATCGCCAACGTAGGGGTCAGAGTGCGGTTGGTCCGTTCAACAAGTCCATTCGATTACGGGTGATACGGCGTTGTATAACGGTAATCGCAGGTGCATAGACGAAGGGGTTCTTCGATAACTTTAGCTGTAAATTGGCGCCTACAGTCACTGATCAGAACTCGAGGAGGGCCATGACGCAGGACGAGAAATCGCAGAAGAAATAGGGATACTTCGTAAGCAGTGGCTGAGGGTATTGCGGCTGTTTCTGAATATCGAGTAAGATGGTCAACCCATACCACTATCCACCGGTTACCGTTCGAAGATTGCGGAAAAGGACCCAAGGGGTCGATGCCCACCTGCTCAAAGGGTGCGGTCGGAGGCGCAATAGGGTGCAGAAGTCCCGGTGCACGGGAAGTAGGGAGTTGGTACTGCTGGCACTTGACATAACTAGCTACAATGCGCTGAATGACCTGACGCATTTTCGGCCAGTAAAAGCGTTCCTTTGTGCGATGAGGGGTCCGGGCGACACCCAAGTGGCCCGACGTGGTATCGTCGTGCATCATTTCAAGAACGGGAATACGGAGGATTTCTGGCACGACGAGAAGAAAGCGTGCACCTCCGGTGTTGAAATTCTTCTTGTAAAGCAGACCGGCTCGAACGCAGAAACGCGCATCTCTTGAACCTTGAGCGGCAGAGAAGAGCGGTGCCAAAGTCTGATCGTTGCGTTGTTCTATCTGGAACAGTTGAGGGTCGGGAAACGTTCCTGAGATAGGAGCCAGGTAGTCATCAAAGTTGTTGTCATCATCACCACCAGTTGATGAAAGCGGCAAGCGCGACAGACAGTCAGCGTCAGCATGTTGACGGCCGCTTTTGTATGCCACAGTGAAGTTAAACTCTTGTACCCGCAATGCCCACCCAGTGAGCCGACCGCAAGGGTCACGAAGGTTTACGAGCCAACAGAGCGAATGGTGGTCAGTGACGATGGCAAAAACATTGCCATGTAGGTAAGAACGAAATCATTGCACCGAAAAAACCACTGCGAGGCACTCTTGTTCAGTAACGGTGTAGTTACGCTCCACTTTGCTCAACGAACGACTAGCATAAGCTACCGCGTGCTGATCGGTGCCATGACGCTGGATGAGCGCTGCGCCAACGCCCACGCCACTAGCGTCAGTGTGAACTTCGATGGGGTCAGGACAGAAGTGACGTAGGATAGGTCCTAATGAAAGAAGGAATTTGAGGTGGCGGAAGGCAGAGTCGCAGTCAGTAGTCCAATTAAACGGTGCATCTTTGTGCAGAAGGCACGTGAGCGGGTATGCGGTGTCAGCAAATCTGGGCACAAAACGACGAAAATAGGAACACAATCCTAAAAAGTTCCGAAGCAGCTTCACTGATTTCGGTGCTGTAAAGCTGGTTACAGCCGCATTCTTCTGAGGATCCGGCCGAACACCATCCTTATCGACCAAGTGACCAAGAACAATTGTTTGGCGTTCGCCAAAGTGGCAGTTCTTAGAATTGAGGACAGGGCCTGCTCTCTCAATGCAATCAAGAACGATGGTGAGGCGGCTATTGTGTTCCTGAAAGGTCTTTCCGAAGATCACAACGTCGTCCAAATAGCACTAATTTTCAATTTGAGTCCGCGCAGAATGGGTTTCCATGAATCGTTTGAACATGACAGGCGCATTGCACAATCCAAAGGGCAATACGTGTAACTCATAGAGACCATCGAGTGTAACAAATGCCGTCTTTTCTTTGTCGCTTGGGTTCATCGGTATCTGCCAGTACCCCGATCTCAAGTCTACCGAAGAGACGAAGAAAAGTATGACGCCGAATGAAGACAGTCGATTGCATCGTCAATACGTGGAAGCAGATATACATCTTTTTTTGGTGACGGCGTTAAGGCGACGATAATCCACCCAGAAACGCCATGTGTTGTTTTTCTTTTTAACGAGAATAACTGGAACCGCCCAAGGACTTGAAGATTCCTGGATAACGCCACGTTGGAGCATGTCATGAACTTGTTCGTCAATAAACTCACGTTCGGTCGGAGACACACAATAGGGCTTCCGTCTGATCGGGCGAGAGATTCCAGTATCAATGAAATGATGGATGCGAGAATTTGGAATCGGTTGCTGATGATCTCTGGCGAAGTCGAAAACCGAAACATGCTTGGAAAGCAAGTCAGTCAAAATTCGGCGCTCCTGTGCTCACATAGATGTGTTTATCATTGCCTGGATGCGAGACTCTGCAAAATGGGATGTTTTCTCTTCAGGAGCATAGTTACTTAGTGCCGCTACGTAATTCGACACACCTTCCTCGTAATGAGCGAGCCTCATGCCATGAAGCAACACGGCTGGCTCATCTGAATAGTTAGCAGTCCACAGCAAGGTGTGGCCTCTGGTGACTGAAACTATGCAACAAGGCACCAAGACACTCTTCTTTGCACAGGCCAGTGTTGAGGGTTCCACTACGGCGTCGAAATCTTCGCAAAAACTCGTAGATGAAATAACTTGAATGAATTCTCTGGACATCGCAGGTACAACTGTATCTTTAGGCACTGAAAATGCTCCTAAATCGAGCGACGAGGTTTCTACAAGAGCCAACATCAACGCAGCATTAAGCGAGATCTGTCCACTACGGCAGTCTAACGGTGCACCACACTGTTGCAAAAAGTGTATACCTAAAATTACTTCAGGCGTGGAACGAGGCAACACTGTGAATTTGGTTCGAAACGCTTGGTCACCAATCACAACTTTCGTATAGCGCACACCCAAAGGCACCAATGATTCACCGCCAACACCACGGAATACCACAGCTTGATTTACACTAAATATCACTTTATGTCCTAATCAATTCTTGAATGCTAAACTCATAACAGAGACTGTTGCTCCAGTGTCAATTAGTGCCATAGTGTGGATGCCATCAATGGATACTTAGAGTTTGTTCTTTAACATAAACACCGGCAGAGGCATTGGAAACGTTGGTTTTCCGGCAACATCACCCCCATCAGCCGCCTCTTCTAGTTTCCAGAAGGGGAAGAACGGCGCCGAGGAGACGGTGATTGTCGCTGTCTTTGGGTTGGCGGCGTCAAGCTGCGGTTCGAAGCAGGCGATCCGCTTTGCATCTGTGCCGGGCGGTATGTATCCAGAGCCGGTGTCAGATAAAATTCAGTGTCGAAATGATCAGAAACGTTGGGCAGCGGGCGATGATCTTGTGGTAGTAGGCCCCGCCGACGGCAATACCGGGAGATGTGTCCAGTCATACCACAGCTATAACACACAGGTTTCTGGCGCCACCGGTCCGAGTAAATGCGGGTGGAAACTCCTCCTGGTTGCCGGTAGTAATCGGGACGGTGTTGCTGACGAACCACCTGGCGTGTGTAGGTGGTTCTTCGGCCTATCCGTGGATGAGAAGTGCTTAAATCGTCCTGCTGTCTGCCCCCGCCAAAGCGTGATGCATTTAAAGCCGGAATCAAGGAAGTTGATGTGGTCGCAGGTTCTGCTTGCAGAGCGCAACCGTCAAACTAGTGTTCGTCCGGGCACGCAGAATCTTTGTCACGCAGTAATTCTTCCCGCACGATCCGGTGTATCAGATCAGCCATAGACTCCAGAGCACGGACATCAACGCTCGCAACAGATGGGATGTTGGCCAGTGGCCCAAATTTAGGAGTTATGCGAGGCACCTTCAAGGTTTCGAAAGTGCGGCAGTGCCTAATGAAGACAGCTGTAGAGTTCAAATTGTCTTTGCTGATAAGAAAATTATAGACATCTACAGCGATACCTTTGAGAAAGAGCCCCACTTTATCTTCCTCGGATATTCGAGGGTTTACAATCTTGCACAATTTCATAATATCCTCGATATATGCGGTGCAAGTCTCGCCAGGTACCTGGGCCCGCTGCAACAATGTTTGCTCTGCGCGTTTCTTCTTCGCGGATCCGTCGCCAAAGCACTCCTTTATCTCTTCTGTGAAACAATCCCAGCTGGTAAGTGAGTCTTCATGATTTTCAAACCAAACTAGGGCAGTACCTTCCAAGAAGAACACTACGTTCGCTAGTTTCACGGTCGCATCCCAATGATTGTACCGGCTCACCCTTTCGTAGCTGGTTAGCCACTCGGCGATGTCCTCGTCAGATTTTCTCCCAAATGTGCGCGGTTCGCGGTAATGCTGCCAGTTGCTCACCGCAGGTGTTGTTCGATCAGCGTCGCCGTCTTGAGCCATGTTAGATGGTAGTTGCGGTAAACCAGCGAGTCGGCGGCTTCATCGAAGACAACGGGGATCCGTGTTGATCGACCCCGCACCTCCACCACAACTGTTACGTACTCAGTACGTAACGGGGATGTTTATTTGTCGTCTAAAGCGCTGCAAGTCCCCCAAGGAACACCAGCACACACCACTGTGGCTTCTGTTTCTTCTTCTTCTCCCCAGCTTCTTCTTCCTTTCTGACGCCCCGCAGCACGCGACAACATATTCCAGCCCTTTCACGTACGGCTCGTCTACCCCCTGATTTCGCGGTGCCTGCATCACCGCCGATGTTTGAACTGAGTCAAATGCTTTTTCGTAATCAATGAATGCTATGTATAAGGGCTGATTATATTCCGAGCATTTTTCTATCACCTGGTTTATGGTAAGGATATGATCGAGAGTAGAGCACCGTTTCCGAAAACCTGCTTGATCCTTGCTTCATTGCAGTCTAAGGTTGTCCTGATTCTATTAGCGATTACCTTAGTAAATAGCCTGTACGTAACAGACAGCAAGCTGATTGGTCTGTAATTTTTAAGGTCCTTAGAGTCGCCTTTCTTATGAATGAGGATAATGCTTGCATTCTTCATCGTTGCGGTGCCATCAATGACATCAGGCACTGCGTATACAGGGTGGCCAGTTTTTCTAGCACAATATCCCCCTCGTCCTTTACCAAATCTGTAGTTATCTGATCCTGTCCAGCTGATTTACTCCTTTTCATAGTTTCTAATGCTTTCTTGACTTCATCCTTCGTCAATGGTGGAACGCCTGAGTGTTCTTCCCTACCGCCAATCTCATTACGGTCCTGACTACTTTGGCTACTGTAGAGATATGTATAGAACTCCTCGGCTACTTTGACTATCTTGTCTATATTCGTGATGACGTTGCCCGCCTTGTCCCTTATCGCATACATCTGGTTTTAGCCTATGCCCAATTTCTTTTTTACCGCTTTTTTACAGCATGCTCAATTTTCTCCATCTTATATTTTCTTATATCAGGCACCTAGCGCTTATTGATTAGCTTTGATATCTCAGCCAATTCTGTCTGATTGTTGGATTGGAAGCTTTCATACTCGGGCGTTTCTTAATCAAATCTTTCGTCTCCTTGGACAGCTTACCGGTATCCTCTCTAACTATCCCACCACCTACTTCTACAGCGCACTCTGTAATGATATCTCTGAAATTATTATTTATTGCTTCTGGGGTAATGTCACCATCCCTGATTAGAGCTGAATATCTATTCCGTAGCGAGATCCTGAACTCTTCTGCCCTCCCCCTCACCGCTAATTCGTTGATGGGTTTCTTTCTTCAGATTTAGGCTAATTCGGGACCTCACCATCCTGTGATCACTGCACCGCGATTTCCCAATTACCTCTACATCTTGCATAAAGGCGGGGGTTGAGCACAGTATGAAGTCAATTTCATTTCTTATGTGAGCTTTACGGAGGAACAAAAATTGCTCTTGCTTCATAACCCTGTGCAGCTGGACGTTGCGGACAAATTAGGAAACGCTGGCTTTTTCAACAGAGCTTCTGGGGAGACCAGCTGTCTAAGACGTGTATGTCCGGCAGTGCTCACAACAGCAAATAAACCTGCATGCGCCTCAGTGATACAGAAAGCTAATCCTAAAAAAGTGTATCCACATCACAGGCGTCCTCAAAAGGTGTACTAGTGCAGGACTTATATTCTGATGTTAACATAGTACACTGAATTCTTCCACACTGCCATTTTTTTACTGTGTTTAGTTCATCTGCTGTTTTTATAAACTCTTTTTTCTCTTTTCCCCCCAAAATTGTGCTGCTGATTACGTGTATGATGGTATATTTCAGCAACTTTGTTTCCTGCCTGCTCGTAAAATTGTTTGTTTTGCTTACGTGGTATATTTGTGTGCTTATATATTTTGCTCATACGTCTGTGTGAGTACCTAATAATTTGTATTCTTATATTGTTGTAACTTGCTTATGTGTGCCAGCCATACTACTGTTCACATTTGTTTTAATACTGATTGCTGTTCATTTCCATTTTTTTTCTTTTATTGCACCCCACTCCCCTCTGTATTGCCCTCGTGCCTTGAGGGCACTGAAATAAATAAATAAATGTCAATTTGGACTAGATGGTGCCTACTGTTCGAGACTGCAAATAATATTGCTATGAAGTGACACAAGAGAGAACAACGCAGAACTAGCGCCAACTTCATCTCACCGGTATTCACAGCCAAGGCAGCAAAAATAAAGCACTTTGTAGGCAAGCGCATGGACACCAACACGGCGCATCAAACAAACCGTTCAAGGTATGTCAGAGCACTCTCTTGAAAAGGCACACCGACGTATCACTCACGCACGTTTTTTCCCTTCTTTCTGATGTGAACCACCTCCAACACCTCGTGTACCTTCGTATCTCTGCTTGTAACCAGAATCTTTATCTCATGAAACCGTGGTTCACATTTCTTGCAATGAGCATATCTTTTTCTCCTGTTGCATGTTCTGCCAGTCGGTTGCACACGAAGCAATTTGCAGAATGATGTGAAAGATGTACACCGCCTGATTCTTTTTGCGATCATGCATGTTCAGCAGCACGGTCATTCAGCAGCTCTCCGTTTATCCCACATAGGCTTTTCCGAAGGTCAGCGGTATTTCATATACCACACCTGTGTAGCACTTCTCGTATTCCTTGTCTTGTTTCTTGCTGCAGGCGCCCTTCTTTTCATCGCTCGCAATGCGCACATTATTGTGCAAGCTTTCGTGGAGCGGAAAATATGACAGGCACGCCATGTCGATTTGCCAAATTTTTGACATCGTGCTCTACCCTGCGAATATAGGGTACCACTTCTTGTTTCACGCTTGGGCTTCTTGATTTGCACGAGTTTTGAGCATTGCCTGTTCGATTTTCCTTTGGAGGGCTTCAGAAACGCCACTGATTACCGAGCATGGGAACCCTGCCGTAGCCAATCGATCCACTTGCTTTTCAAAGCTCGCTTGCATAGTAAGCTCGCACGACTTCACGAGAGCAGACCAAAGGCAGAGGCTACAAATAACGCGTTTCACAGATTTTGAATGAGCCGAGGAATAAGTCAGTAGCTTCTTCCATGCTCTAGGCGAGTGTTGGCAACACACATGATGCTCGCCCAAGGTAAATGTTAAATCCAAAAACTGAAAACATACTCGCAAAGAGAGTTCATGGGTTAAACACGGTCCCCTGCCTTCTTCTTGAAAGTTTGCTAAATAAAACTTTGCTTACAGCATGTGTGTAGGTCTCATCTTCCTGTTTTTTTTTAACTATTAGAAAAACGTCCACATACCTGAACACTTTTAGTACTTCCTTTTCAGTCTCAAAAAGTATGCCCCATCTAGCCCAGATTGACGTTCTTCTAAACCATATTTCGAAAACCCAGCATCCTTTTCTATGTGACTTCTTGCCCTCGTCTTCTCATCTGCATTACTTTGTGTTTCTCATCGTTGCGTCATATGGCGTGCCAGATATATTTCGTTTTGCTTCGAAAAGGACTCGTACCTGCGGACGTGGCTGGTCTGCTTGGTTACCTGCGGCCACCAGTAGGACTTCTGAAGACCATTTGCAAGGTTTTGAAAGCTGAGATTTGGAGGCCGATTAGAAGATATGAAGACCATGCGCGCACACTCTGTTACAACCTGAATCCGGGATGGCTGGCGGAGAATAAGTTTCGTGCTACTCGTCACCTTACAGTAAGATTCCACGGTTTTGGTGGTCTTAAACTCTGAACGAGATGTTACAATCTGGTGCTACCGGGAGAAAGCTTAACGGGCATCGGGGATGTTGCGCTTCCAGGCGAGGTGCGACACATGTTGAACCAGGAGCCGAAGTTCAGCCAAGAAACACGAGTAGAGCCACATGAGTTCCTGGCGCTACGTAGAAGCATCGCCGAAAAGGCTTCTGAAGAAAACAAGGAACGGTGCCTGCTGGATGGTGTGAACGCGCTGAAAAGATCTACCAGTCGCTCAGACATTGTACCAGGCAAAGTCATTTCGGTAAAAGTTGTAGCCTATTTCAAATCGCACTCTCCGGCTTCTTCCAGCTGATAAGGATGGCGGCTTCGTGGTGCTCCCCGAAAAAAAAAGTTCCGAACAAGAGCAAGTGAAGCTATCAGCAAGAATTTTGTTTCTTTGAAAGCTAGTGCACGAGAGTAAAAGGCAAGGCCACCTTGTTGTATAATGACTTAGAATTAGGTAAACTAGCCAGCGACATCTCAAAAAGTAAATGCAATATGTGTTATTTACAGCAAAGACACACAAACCTTCGGTTCCGTTTAGAGCAGTAGTCAGTGAGAATGGTACTCGGCGTAATGTTCTCAGCAAATACCTGCAGAACAGCTCAGTTCTCTTAATGTTCATAACCCGTTTCATACGAAAAGCTCAATATGTGTTATTTACAGCAAAGACACACAAACCTTCGGTTCCGTTTAGAGCAGTAGTCAGTGAGAATGGTACTCGGCGTAATGTTCTCAGCAAATACCTGCAGAACAGCTCAGTTCTCTTAATGTTCATAACCCGTTTCATACGAAAAGCTCAAAAGATGTTAAGTTTCTGGAGAGAAATGCGTCTATTGGATATGTGTTCTCAGTCGATGTCGAGGACTTCTTTTGTTCTGTATCCCATGATGTCCTGTTCACTTCGGTAAGCAAGGCAATTGAAATTAGCGGCGTGGTTGATCTTCGGAACTCCTCAGGTGTGTCAATTAGTCATTTTATGAAGATGCTTGAGTTTTACCTCATTGTGAAGTTTGAAGATTTTAATAACAGATTGTGCCGACAAAGACAAGGAATTTGCATCTCATCATATGTAGCCCCTATGCTAACTAACACTGTACTAAAAGTGTTATTTTGACGATTTTCTAATTGTTTCAAAAAAACGGAAAGTTTCGGCCTACACTCATGCTTTATGCACAGTTTTAGCCAAATTTCAAGAAGAGAGGCGGGGACTGTGTTTCAAATATGTTTGCGAGGATGTTTGCAGTTTTTGGATTTAAGTATTAACTTCGGCGAGGATCACATGAGATGACCACACTCGCCTCGAGCACGGAAGGAGCTGCTGTCTTATTCTTTGGCTCACTCAAAAACTGTGAAGCGCGCTATTGGTAATTTCTGCCTTGGGTCTGCTCTCATGAAGTCGTGTCAGTTTACTATGCAGGCGAGCTTTGAAAAGCAAGTCGATCGATTGGCTACCTATGCTCGGTAATCAGTGGCGCTGCTGAAGCCCTCCTATGGAAAATAAAGCGGGCAATGTTCATGTAGTCGTGCTAGCCAAGAGCACCAATCGTGAAACCAGAAGTGGTACTGTATGTTCACAGGGTTGCACACAATGGGAAAAAGGCGCCAAATCGACATGGCGTGCCTGTCGTATTTTCCGCTCCACGAAAGCTTGCACAATTATGTGCGCATTGCGAGCGATGAAAAGAAGGGCGCCTGCAGCAAGACATATGCAAGCAGTACGTGAAGTGCTGCACAGGTGTGGTATATGAGATACCACTGAGCTGCGGAAAAATCTATGGGGGCCACACACAGCGCTCAGTCAACAACAGTGCAGTTGAACATGCACGATCGCAAACAGAATCAGGAGGTGCACTTTTTTCACAGCATTGTGCAAATTACTTCTTGTGCACCCGAGTGGCAGAATATGCGCCAGGAGAAAAAAAATGTCTACACTGCAAGAAATGTGAACCACAGCTTCACGAGATAAAGGTTCTGGTAAGAATTAGAGATACGAACGCACACGAGGTGTTGGAGGCTTTTCGCATAAGAAAGGGAAAACATGCGTGAGTGATACGTCGGTGAGCCTTTTCAATATCTTGATGACATATCTTGAACGGTTTGTTTGACGCGTCGTGTTGTTTATCATGCGCATGCCTAGAAATTGCTGTATATTTGCTGCCTTGGCAGTGAATAAAGGTCAGATGTTGTTAGCACTCGCTCGGCGTAGTTGTCTCTTGTGTTTATCACCTCTTGACCCTATTATGTTCAGTCTCGAATAGTGCAGGACAAGAGGGAGATCTCTAAAGTGCGCATGACAAGCATCAGATGAAGCCTGACGCTACTGGAAAATTGCTCGACAACGAAAACGGTGCGCAATTACATGAGCTGTTTTCACTTATGATGTGCTTTGAATAATCCACCCGCGTCCTTGTCTCTTTGGGAAATGGCCTAGCCAAAATATTCAGTTTCTGGACCAACGCCGGCCCGTCTCCTGGCTACCTAAGCTCGTGATGGCCTGGCTGGTTTCATCGGAAAGGCTTTTCGCCATCATAGCCATCAAAGGCCTGCGAAAGGTCCACTTCATTACAAATTCCTCTTTCATTGACAATGTAGCCTTGACGCCAATTAATGCCGTGCCAGAGCTATGTCTTCTTTAACACACCTTATTGACCTCTTGTCTTATAGGTTTTCTTACAAATTATCCTAAAACTAGTTTTCTGTACAGTTAAGTGATATCGGTTTTTGGCACTGACAACCCTACGGCTGTGCTAAGCTATCACTTCACTTCTCGAACGATTTGTTGCGAGCCTCCTGCAAGAACGACCGCGGTTTTCTACCTTGTCAACTGTCATTGCAGATATAGTCGTTTTGTAAGCTTCAAGCTATTTTTTGTTTAAGAGTTTACTGTAAATGGGCAATTTCCCTTCCATCATAAAAAAAAATGAATACTTCTAAGTTCTCAGTTTCATTATTCATGACTAGACTTGTGACAGAATACACTGTAGCTGTCGAATTCCTGTTGGCTTTCTTGACTTCGGTGTGACTGCCAGTTCAGTCGCAGTTTCAGTGGCGCTTTTGTTGAAGGTTCCTTCGGGAAACGCTGCGAACACTCCCATTCTCTTTAACGAGCGGGACGACCATGAGGGCATGCTCCTCTCTTAAATTCTTAAGACACTTCAAACTACTACTTAAGTTTCCTTTTTCCACAGAATTGACACACTTACAGATGGCTGTGTCCCTGTATTAAACCATTGTTTTTCCAGCGATGTGAGGTATCATGGCAATTGTATTTCACTCTGTTTTGAAGCGGGGTGAAGCGAACGTTTCTCTTTCTTTCCACGACAACGCATATCTCCTCTCGTCTTACGTTTCAGCTCATTGATGACGTCAATGATTTCGCTGTGAACACAATATACGATACACAACACAGCCACGAAGGGCAACATTCCCAGCATCGAACACTGCAGCAGCGTCCTTCCATCCGGCACGAGTTCGTTCACCATAAATTTGTCTGGTGTTTTCTGTTCGGCTAAGCCACTTCCGTTCCACCTGCCTAACCAGCAAGAAATGATTTCCCGCTAGTTAACCCAAAGGACGTGGTGTTCTAAATCTGGCATTCCTACAATTTGGCCGCTTTGGAATAGACGTCAAGTAGTAGAACAAAACATTTATTTGGGAACATCGATTATGGTTTAAAGGCAGGGTCGGTCGCACCGAAGGCTACCCCGGGGTGATCTGTGCAGGCTGTCCTCCCCACGCAGATTTCACGAAGTCGAGTGACACTCAAGGCCCCGGCCACTTGCCGTGTGAGCTATATTCGAAAAGCGACCAGGTAGGTGGCTGCGGCTTTTAATGTGCATTGATAGTTGCAGGACGAATTTTTCTTTAAATACGAAGTTTCTTGAGAAAGCTGTATAGCTTTCCTTTGTAGCCGTATGGCTGCGCTTGGGTGGATGCAATGAGTAATTACACCCTTATTACAAATCTACTCCACCTTGGGGGATTCCCCTAAATATTTGACCAACACCATTCCCACTTCGAGTTATAGATCAATTCGCTCTCGCCCTATCATCTGATCTGCTGACCGTTCTGGTTAGTTCAGTCGGTAGAGCGACTGCCCCGGAAAGGCGGTGGTGCCGGGTTCGATTTCCGGATCAGGACGAATTTTTCTTTAACTACGAAGTTTCTGAGAAAGCTGTACAGCTTTCCTTTGTAGCCGTATGGCTGCGCTTGGGTGGATGCAATGAGTAATTACTCCCTTATTAGTGATAACCCCTGCAACAGTGCCTTTCCGAAATGCGGTTCTTTAAGGCGAAAGCCTTTCTAGGCTCATGGAACATAATCCCGTGCGTGCGAGTTGTGCGCAAGATCCGTCGTATTCCGAGAGATTCCGCAGGATGTGTTCTTCTCTAGCGTTCCTGTCACCCGCATCGCTGGGCCACCGATTGTTTAGCATAGGCCACGTGGTGCGCCGCGGCCCGCTTTCGACATCAAGCTACCAAACAGTCGCAATGTAGACGCCTTTCACCGCACTGCGTGTGCGGAGATTGCGGCCTGGGTTTTGTTGCTCGGGTTTTTTTTTTTTTTCTTGTAAGTACTTAGCGGCAGAATGCCGGGCTACAGCGGCTTCAGCTGCTGCAACTTTCATGAGTTCGGAAAGTTTTTTAAAGTGACATCCTTTCTAGGCTAGCTCGTTTAGCCAAAACGTGTGCGCGTAATCTGTGCGCCGCATCTGTACGCTAATAGAGAGTTTTAGTTTACCGGAGCGGTGGCTCCGCTTCGCTTAGGCAGCGAGCGGAAACGCAACTGCGCATGTTCGGCCCGCTTGGCCGTGAGCGGAATACCGGAGCGCGCCTCCTGCTTCGCTCGCGGACAATCCTAGTTGGAGCGGCACGTGGCAAGGCGGCCTCCGCTAGCGGAACAAGATGGCTGCCTCCAGCGAAAAAAACTTGCTAAACGTCTTGTCGATTTTTTCGCCAAAGGTGCAAGTTCATCGAAGTGGAGACTTTGGAAACCTTTCCTTATCGACGCAGATTCGCTTCTTTTGCAGAAAGATAGTCGCTCAAAGTACGTTTTAGGGCACTGAGAACTAGACGGCGGTTCACATGTTGTGTTGGCGGTGGGCCGCAACCTTGGGCTTCGTGCGATCGACGATTGCACAGACCTGCTGTTGAATACTTCTACCAGGAATATAAAGCCAAGCTCATGAAGTAAGTGTCATGTTATGTATTTTTACTGAGCATGCATTATATGATCTCGCGATAACGCGTTCACAACTTCAGCTGGCTGTCGTCGCTCGCGCGAGAGCCGTTTCTTCCGTCTCACAGCCGGAGCTGAGGAACGATATACAGACGGAGAGAAACTCGTCCAGATTTCGGATATGGCCTAGGAAGTTGCTTGCCTCCCTGTTGTTAAGAGCGGTGCTTAGGAAGGGTGATTGGGAGTCAAGAAAAAAAGGCTGCCACCTCTTATTTTGCAGATATGCATGAAACTTGAGGTAAACGGCAGGCAGAGAAACACTGTCGGTATTTACGATTCAGTAGACGAAAATAGCTTTTTTACGCGTCGTTCGCACTTCTCTGACCGGCAGTTTTTGCTGGTGGCTACTGAAATGGCACACACCCACAAGGATGGTTTGGCCAAGGTAGATTGCTGCCAGAATAGCAGATATATGCGATTGCTTGGTTGGGTTTCATATACAGAGACTACCAGTAATGATGGCTGTAGATAATAGGGTATAGTTTAAATATATTTGGCAAGCGCGGAGAATTTACCTTAGAAACTAAAACAGTGTAGTTTAAACATAAGGCCCATTCTTGGTAGTGGTAAATGGAAGACAATTTAATAAATTACAACATATGTTTATGATAGCATCACAGCCATGTAGTTTCCAAAAGTTGTGTCAATACATACTCAATGCTAAGAAAAACTGTTCAGACTTGCTATTCAAGTTGCTTGCTTTCATTCCGAACCGCACTTATAACACAAGCCTAATTTTCCTGTTCCGGCATTGCAGCTGTGCATTTGAACTGCATGCTATATGTTTAGCACTTGTGGTGGCTCTTTACTCTGAATCTTTTTCTTTAATTATTTATTTCTCCTCGTGAATCTGCCCGTGCATATCAATTAGAGTTCTCATAACTTTATACATATTACCATAAATGTCTTACTCTGTGTTTTAATGTTCAGGCATCACACACCCAGCCACACTTCGTCACCCTAATATCATACGGATATGTCATTACGAAAGCACCTGTGTCAAAATCAGGAAGTAATACTATGTCAGTAACTTTTGCAAAGAGATGATTATATCAAAGCGGCGCTTCCACTCAATGAACGTATAGCTAAGTTGTTTGCTGTCATTAATGCGCTTCCTTTTCTTTCATGTCCAGCTGTTCAACGGGAGTCTAGAGCATTACAGCAGCTGCTGGCAACCCATGTAAAGAAGCACCATCCCACTGTGCTGATGTTCTACAGCAGGAACCAGGAGACATTATCGAAGACGATGCCAGCGTGGGAGATCGTACTTGCATCATATCTTCCTCGGGGAGCCGGGACTGCATGGGGCCATTAATCTGCCAATCCGCATAGCTTGGACAGCTTGCATGGTTGGAAATTACAAACAGAATGTCGTCTCTTAAATCCCCTTTCTTAAAGTTATAGGGTGCATTGTGCTAGTCGTCCATGACCTCATGCTTTATATTCTTTTGGCATCAAGGCCCCATCTTGTAAAATAGTCGGCATAGTAACAGTGCAAGTAGGGTTCGCTCTGTTCAATTCTCATCAGTTGCTTGCTGTGTTCAGCTGCAATGCTGTACAAAGTGATACAACCATCAACCTTGTTTGGTTGTTCAAGGCATTCAATGCTTTATAAATACCGTACACTTTCCTTATAAAACAGCGACAGGGCCATAAATTTCCACAAAGGATATCTTTCACAGTTATCTAAAGGAAGCTATAGCAGAATTCAAAGCAATGATACTGTAAACATGCAATCTCTCATTGCAGATATTGTGAGGGATACTCAAGCAATACACATGCATTCTAAACGCCTATAATAAAGGAGTGATTCAACGTCCACTAAACACATCAAACTGAAAACAACTTCATTGTTAAACAAACATTTGCCTTCATCAAAGGTTTGAACTTATCTGTGGCAGTCACTCTACCAACTAAGCCGACCAGGACGGCTAGAAGACAAAAAGTGGGCCTAGATGAAATTGATTAACCACTTGATGTGGGACTGTTGTTGCCTCTCAAGCACCCAATGCTCATATGTTTTTTTTTTACCTTTAGCTTAGCACTTACAACAATGCTTTAGCAGACCTGCATTTCACTAGACTTACTCTCCACAGGAAACAAAATCATTTTGTCCCGACCTCTATCTAGCCTCTGAGGGCTTTGGAAGGATAGCATAGCGATATTAATCTCTTCACGTGCTATGAACGAAGCTAATTTAGCCAATTCTGACATGAAAAAGTCACGTTAATTACAAATTCGACAGTTACACTGAATGCAGTCACTCATGAGAGTGTTTTGTTTACTGGTATATGTTAAGTCTGAAAATATATGACAAAATGTATTTAGGTACTGGCTCTTTTTTTTGCAGGTGTTCATGGACATACACTTCTTGCAATAGAGCTACTGAAAAGACTAGAGGAAAACAAGTTTTAAATAAAAATGAAATAATTAGAAAATCAAAGCAAGAGCTTCAGCAAGAAGATGTATGTCCTGAAATGGAAACCCAGCACCTTGCCATGGAGGAAAACGAAATTTGACGCCAGGAGGAAACATGCTCACAAATTTCTATGCATATCAAGGACCAATTTCTGTAGCAAGTGCAGATGTTATCCCAAGATTAGGAAACAATAAAGGGTCTGTTCACAGTTTGAGAAAAAAGCCACAATTGTAACTTTCACATTAATTAATTGACATAAAATAAATCAGAAGACATGCTCGGCTAATATCAATGCTGCATCCAGTCCTACAAGGAAGATAACAAGAGGCTTAAAAATGAATACAGCTTTAGAATCGTTATGTGTTTCCCTTCTTGTCCCCATATTCCCAGTTATATTTTCGGGTGATATTTTTGGCCTGTATGGGATGATATGCCAATTATGTGTTGAGATAAATTGCTCAAATCCCTGGCGTAATAGGCCATATTTAATAAATCCTCCCTGCAACAACAAAGATGCGGCTATAGAATACCATAATCAACTTCCATTCAGACTACTGCCGGGTATAGTGTGGGGCACTACAACATTACTAACCTTGAACATATTCTTTTCTTCCAAAAATAGATCTCCTATATACATAGAATCCAACTTACTGAGATCTCAATGCATCTTGCGTTTGTCTTTCCAGAGTAATAAAGCACATAATATTTATAAGTATTGATTTAGTCTATTTGTCAAACCAGGAATAGCATAACAAGTCTTAAAAAATTAGCCGAACTAAGAAAAAAGGTTAAGCCTATCAACAAGACATGGCGAATAATGGACAGTGTCGACACCCCGACTGAATTTTGGTAAAGACTCCTTCAATAGACTCTTCCATCTCTTCTCATTAGGGTTCTCCGCATTATTTTGATTTGTTTTCCTGCTTGTGTGGAGAGCTTCACCATGTTTTTGAACGTGGTTTAGCTACTTATGCATATATTTCTTTGGTTCGTGTATTATGTGATGTCTCATTGATGCAAAATTGCACAAACTCCTGTGTTACTTCCCTCCTGATTATTACAAATGTGCACTCATCAAGCGGCCTGCAGTTTTTCGATGATTCTTCAATAAGTATCGCTAGATGAGAAATAACCCTTTATTTGATTTGAATTCCGAATTCAGTATTTGTCTGAAAAACATTTCTGTAAATTTAGTGAGAACTGCTGTAGGATTTTGAAATCATGATAGGGGCAACAAGGAGTCATAGACAGAGTGTACTTACATAAAGATGTTCAGACCAACACTTTCACATGAAAAAGTACAAAAAAGATAGCAATTATGGAAAGACCGCCACTTAGTATGCTTTGCTTTCATATGTGTGCATGGTAAACTTTTGCAATTTAGTATGCTGACGCATGAAAGCACAAAACCTCTCATACATCAAAAGTTGCTAATTGCACTAACTACGTACCTCATGAGATGTCACATATATGCGATGCATAACCAAGTAGGTCAAAATATGCTGCTTCTGAAATGTGATGTCACCTCATTACCTCAGCATTGCTGGGATGCTCGTGTAGTGGTTTCAAAGTAAATTAGTCCAATACTTGGGAGCCACACAAGCACGTGTTAGAGTTAAAAGAAGTGAGCTAGCAATCACATACTACATCCATTCCAAACCCTGTCTGAAACGTTTTCGTTTGTTTGTTTTTTGGCGAAAATACTGAATGAAAAATTCGCTGCTGTTTACCATCACAAAGAGAGCCCTTAAGGTAATCTATTGTACACAAAGTATTAAACAGACATTCATCCCCGGATGCAGCAGCCTGTTGAGCCGAGCAGGAAACGTTCGGTGCGAGATCAACGAGTCGAGACCGCGCCCCTACAACTAAAACATCACGAGTAAAACTTTCGATAGTAGCAAGGAACTCCGCAGATTTCACACAAGGTCTTATTCAAAACGTGAGTGCGTACAAAAAACTTCTAAATACGATTCGTTGATGCTGACAAAACTGTGGCCAGAAAGCGTACTCCGTAGGTCCACGCGGAACACATACAGATATGAGGTCTTCAGTTCCTTCCCACTTCAAAATTAAAAACAGAAATGGGCCTTCCAGGATCATTTAACGCGTTGTTACCGCACTCGTAAACTGTACAACTCGCACCACGATTTCCTCAGCAGTTTCCCGACTTATTTGCGAAAGTAAACGCTGGAGTGAAGGCTGGTATGGTGGCTAAAGCTAGGTCGGCAGTCGACTTTTATCGGATATATAGACGGGAAATCGGCTTTGAATGTTGACTAAAATTAAATAAAAAATTGTGACGTTACAAAGAAATTTTCAATTGCTTAAAAGACACTGCAGTAACAATATTTCGCATCATACAGAAGCGTTCATGAATATATGTACGGCTTATCATATCTAGCGCTTCTCGTTCCATACCACAGAGGGCAGCACGAGAGCTCGTTGCGTCGGGAAGCACGTCTCATGCGCAACTGAAAGTGAATTTTATACAAGCGCTCCGCTCGCGCTCAGCGGGTAATCGTGAGCAGAGCAGAATGTAAAACACGGTCAACTAATGGCGCATTCTGTTGGGAGGACGAGAGCAGAGGCGCCGAGCATTGCAGAGCAGTACAGGAGCAGGCCGAGCGAGGCTGTAACTGTCCTGCCACGGGAACGCTCTCTGCGTGTCGAGAGCAGCGCACCTCAACCACGTGACCGCACTTCTCTACCCAGCATTCTCCGCCTGCCGCAGCGGCTGCAGTTGGTACCCGAGGATTGCCAACGCTCCGTGAAGAACCGCTTGTTTTGTATGCCGTTGTTCTCACAGCGGGGCGATTTGCCACCTTCGGCCTTTTCGACGCCAGCGGTGCCTCTCAAACATGCATACAGCACCTGAGCAATGTTTTCCGCGCCTGACGCTAATTCGCTTTATTCCGAAGAGCTCGCCGAGCGCCGACACTTTGCAGCCGTCATTTTCAGCATCGCCGACTCAAGAGAAAAATAAAACGTGTGGGCGATTCCTCTGCCCGAGGGATGCGCACGACAAACACACAGTGGGCCGTATGACAAACATCTTTAATCTCACAGGGATCGTCGAAGTCGGTGCTAGGTCGTCGTCCGGGGGGCTGCGGCCTGCGGGTCGTCTTTCGTGCAGACGCTCCAGGTGCGAAGCAGGAACGAGGAGACAGGGACCAAGGACCAAGAGAGGCGAGACGGCGGCGCGTGCCTTCTTTTATAGCCCCCTCGCGCGGGACCGGTTATCCCCGCGCGATAGGGGAGAGGGAAACAGGCACGCGCGCAGGGAGCATTGGGAAGTGGCGCGGCCTTCGAATGCGCGGCGCGCCACGAGCCCTACATCTTCCCCCCCCCCCCCCCCTCAGCGTCCGACCCGGGCTCCGCCAACAGCCGGGCCATGTCCATGTCCGAGCCCGGGTCGGCGTAAAATATGAAGCCTTGTCGCCTGGCTCTGGCGGGATGCCATCTCAGCTATCCGTGGGACGGGAGAAGCAGCAGGCATGGCGGGACTGTTCCGGCTGGTCCCTCTCCGGCAGCGGCCACAACCTCGGGGTCACAGCGCAGCTCGGCTCGGCCCTGGATACGCCTGGCAGCGGCCCTGAGCTGCTGGTCTAGATCGTTGGCGCCGTGCTGGATGCACATTGCAGCAGGCGTTTTCGCCCCGGGCACACCTGGCTTCCTGAGGCCCGTACTCCAAGCCTGGGCAGCGGGCTCCACTCCAGACGCGTTGAAGACGGCCAGCATGGCCGCGCTGGTCACAATGGGCCACAAACCACTACAAACTAGGGGGGTACCCCCTGTTTAAGTGGCCCCTCCTTGAACCAAGCGCTGGGTGCGGTTTCCCGCCCCAGCGACGGTGGTTCATCTGGCTGCTGCAAAATCTTATCAGAATGCATTCCGAAAGAAGCAAAGACGTTAGACAAAGTAGTGCACTACCTTGGCCTTAGGTTGTAGCGTCGGTTGCGAACCGGGTTGCTACCTGTACGCCTTACTTTGGGGGAGATCGCTGCATCGCTTTGAGCTTCCCCCGCTTCGCAGTTATCGTCCTTGCGAAGGTGGTAAGCTTTCAAGTCTGCGACGTGCACCGGACCAGCGGTTTCACCGCTCGCCAACAACCGCAGCTGGTAGGTGAGTGGCGTAGTCCGTGCCGTAACTTCGAACGGTCCGACCCACTTGTGCGCTAGCGACGCGGCGAAACCACGCGCTGCGTTACTAAGCGGGTGCGTTCTTTTCAGTACCAAGTCGCCCGTGTTGAAAACGACGTAACGACGACCTTTGTTGTACTGATCCGCTTGCTCCATGCACGCGACATCGAGGTTTTCACGAGCCGCGCGCTGCGCTGCCTCAAGGCGCTCGCGGAGCTTTGCCGCGTACTGCGTAAGCGGAGGGGGCGCGGGCCCCGCCGCGTCAAGTAGGGCGTTCTCTAGCGGAAAAGCGATCTCTTTCCCAAAATTCAAGTAAGCAGGTGTCATACCCACCGACCTGTTCACGGTTGTTCTAGTGGCGAAAGCCAGTTCGGACAGCCGTGCGTCCCAATCTCTGTGCTGCTCGGTCGTCGCGACCAGCATACTATTAACATTCCGATTCACTCTCTCGGTTATGTTGCTCTGAGCGTGGTAGGGACTCGTTTTCCTGTGGCGGATTTGAAGCGCCCGACAGGAATCAACAAAGACTTTGCTTGTGAAATACGAAGCATTGTCTGTAATGAGGTCGGAAGGGAAACCGGAACGAGTGAATGTCTCCAACAGTTTCTCCCAAATCCGTTCAGACACAAGCTTCCAAAGGGGGAAAACCTCAACCCACTTGGAATAGTGGTCCGTTAATACCAGGATATATTGGTGTCCGCGCGCAGAGCGAGGGAGGAGTCCCATGATATCGCACGCGACCACTTGCCACGGATAGCTGCTAACTACCGGCTTCATCATGCCAGCGGGTTTCCCCGCCTGAGGCTTGGCTACCTGGCAAACAGGACATGTACGGGCGTAACCCAGCACATCCTTTCTCATACCTGGCCAGGTCGCGACACGGCATAACTTGTCGTAAGTCTTACTGCCGCTGCCATGGCCTGCCAGCGCTGAGTCATGGAAGTACTGGAGGAATCGTTTCCGCAACTTCCTCGGGACCACGACTCGGAAGGGGGATGCAGTCGCCTCTTCCTCGTCAAGTTGGGGGATGTAGCGGAGCAGTAAGCCATCATCGCTCAGCAGATACGCGTCGTACTTGCCCTCAGCGCTCCCGGTGCAAGCTGCACTACTCGCAAGCTCTGTCAGCACCCGCTGGCATAGACCGTCTGCTTTCTGGGCCTCAATTAGCTCTTCCCTACTGACCGCTACTCCCCATGACAGATTTCTCTCTGCCTCGCTTCTTGGCAGGCGAGTAGTCGCCGCCACCAGCTGCTGCGCCTTCTCTCTCTCGCCGCACCGCGCAGCAACTCTGTCCGCCTCCTTTCTCTCTTTAACTGCGCAGGGCGCGACACTCGCGTCCACCCTCTCCTCCTCTCCACTAGCGGCGATGCCGCTTTCAGCAAAGCTGGTCTGCGCCTCTTCTGCGCTTCTGCCAGCCTTCAACGGTGCGCGCGATAAGGCATCGGCCACTTATTCATGCTGTCCCGGCGGTACTCAATGGCGTATGCGTAACGTTGCAACGTCAGCGCCCATCTCGCGAGTCTGCCTGCGGGGTTTTTCAGCCTCTTTAACCACGAAAGTGCCTGGTGATCTGTCTGCACGGTGAAAACCGCTCCGTCTAGGTACATGTCGAACTTTGACAATGCGAACATTATCGCCAGGCATTCCTTTTCGGTCACGGAGTAATTCCGCTCCGCCGATGTGAGCGTGCGGCTAGCGAACGCGACAGGGCGCAGCTTGCCTTCGTGTTCCTGCAACAAAACAGCTCCTACACTGGCATCACTAGCATCTGTCCGCAAGACAAACGGCTTTTCAGGTCGGGGAGGCGCAAACTAGCGGTGTTCGCTATCGCGCGAGCCAAGGCAACAAAAGCGTCGTTCTGTTCCTTGCCCCAGACCCACTTCGAGCCTTTCCGCAGCAGCTGGTTCAACGGCCTAGCGAGCTCTGAACAACTAGGGATGAATCGTCTGTAGAAGGCAACCATTCCCAAAAACCTCTGCAAGCTTTTCACGTCCGTCGGGCAGGGGTAGTTCAGAATTGCCTGCAGTTTGTCATCGTTCGGTCTCAAAGTGCCATCATCAACCACAAATCCCAAGAGGTTCACTCTCTTTGATGCCAACTGCATTTTCTTTGGGTTGATCGTTATACCCGCACGTCTCATTCTTTCAAGAACGGAATTCAGGTGAATGAGATGCTCTTCGAACGACTGTGAGAATATTACGACGTTGTCGAGGTACGCCATCGCGTAGTTGAACCTTGCATCGCCCAGCACGATGTCCATCAATCGCATGAACGTGCTCGGTGCATTAGACAAACCAAACGGGAGTCGAGTAAATTCGAAGAGCCCGCGGTGACAGGTGAATGCGGTTTTCTGAATGTCACCTTCCGCCACCTCAATCTGCAGGTACCCTCTGCTTGCACCCAGGACTGTGAAGAACCTTGGGTTCCCTAACGCGTTCATTACAGCCTCGATCGACTGGAAAGGGTACGCAACCGTAGGCGTCAGTGAGTTGAGCTTGCGATACTCAACACACAGCCTGACCGAACCATCTTTCTTTGGCGCTAGAACCACTGGGGACGCCCAGGGACTTTGTGAGGGTCTCACAGCGCCGGTATCTATCATCTCGTCAAGGGCGCTGTCGAGAAGCTGTCTTTTATGCGCGCTTAACGGCCGCGGGTTACATCTGAAAGGGCGCGCATCACCCGTTTCGATCTCGTGCTGAAGTAAGTCGGTTCTGCCTGGTTTCTCTGTGAAGCAATCCGAAAACGGGAGTAAAGTTTCCACGAGCCCTCGGCGCTGACTACCGGTTCCTGAGAAGGACGCGATAATTGCTTCTAATGGGCTACCATTCAGTGTCGCGGGGGAGCTGTCTGCCACAAAAGCGTGGACGCTCGCTCGATCAGCGACGCATTCCTGTTTGGGTGCGCTAACAAAGGGAATGAGGGGGGTGAAGGAGCTATAGCGATAGCCGTTCTCCCCCATGTCAAGCACAATCCTTCGCTCGAAAGAAAATCTCTTCCCAGAATAACTGGTATGGCTAAGCCGGGCAGATAGACGAAGCGATGCCTCCGCTTCCTGCCGTCAAACGCAGGACCAGACGCACCGCTCCTTCCGCTTTTGTCGTCCCTGCTGCTAAGCTCAAAGGGGTTTCTGCTGGCCTAACACGGATGTTACATCTACGGCAGGCCTCGAACACATCATCACCGACCAGTGACAGAGTTGAGCCCGTGTCAACGAGTGCCGAGTAGCTTTGACCAGCTAACCGCACTAGCATAAAAGGGCTCGAGCGCGACAACATTCCTTGCGCTCTACAGGCGAGGGGGACAAAAGCCTCTGCGTCCCCGGGGCGGTCGCCCGGTGACGCGGCGTGGGAGTACATTTCCCATTTTTCGCCGTGGCTACCACGAAATTCTCCCGCCGACGGCGACAGGCTGGTGTCGCCGAGCCCCACGAGCCCTACAAACGATAGCGCGGATATGACGCTTTATGCCATGTGACTACACTCGCTTTAGACAAGAGAGCAGCCAGGAGTGCATTCAGCTGCTCTAGGCGGAGGAAAAGCCTTCATCCTCTACCATTGGAAGCCAATGATTCTACTCCTGCTCTCCCACTGGAGGGCACCCGCTTGTCTGAGAACATTTTCCAAGTACCCTCGAGTGCACCTGCTCTCCCACTCGAATTCGCCATAAAACTGTCTAATGTGTCGCTCGCAAAGAGCGGACGTGGGATGAGAGAGGTTAAGAATGAAACCGTTGGATGGTGATAGGCTATGAATAAAAGTTATGAATAGACATAGATATAGGTAATGAGCATTGCTAATAAATAATAATTATGATTAGTAATGACTTGTAATGGGCAGTATGTCAAACTACAACTTTTATTGACAGCAACTGATTGGAAATGGTAAAATCCTTAGCGATGAGTGGTAATGACTAAAATAACTAGGCGTGACTTATCAACTACTGCTAATGACTACAAAATGGCCAATATGTCAAACTACAACTTGTAATGATCGCACCTGATTTGAATGAGTAAAATGCTTAGCGATGAGTGGTGACATAAAGAACAGGCATGACTCCTCATGACTGCTAATGACTACAAAACGACCAATATGTCAAATGGCAACTTGCAATGACCGCAACTGATTGGTAATGAGTAAAATGCTTAACTATGAGTGATAATGACCACAGTGACTAAGATTGACTCATCATGACCACGAGAAGACCAATGTGTACAACGATGACTCGAGAATACTGCAACTCATTGCAAATGAGTAAAAACATTTAGCTATGAGTGGTAATGACTACAGTGAAAGCATGACCCATAATGGCTACGAAAGGACCTCTATGTCAGGCGACGAGATGAATGGCCGCAACTGACTGGGAACGAGTAATACTTTTTAGCAATGAGGGATAATAATTAATGATAATTGTTTTGATTGCGTCCATAAAGATGTTTAACAAGCAAGGATGAGTCAGCTTGCGTCAAAGTGTGCGCGCGCATGCGCGACGACGTACAGTTAGTTGGCATCTGCATCACTATAGAGAATCATTCAATGCGATCATTAACGGTGGAAATCGAGGAAGGCAAGAAAGTGCGAGGGATTACAATACCGCGAAAATTACAATAGAATAGCAAGATTTCGGAATAATCGATAGAGCTATTTGGCAGAACTGGAATGATCCGCATGCTCAGCCTTCCATACAAGCTTACCGTTCACAGTTAGCAAATTCTACTGTTTCTAAAGTAGCTGTGGTGCTCTTCAAAGCAATGCACAGACAAATTCATTGCATGCTGCTTTCAAAATGTCCTCTGCATGACTTGGATATAGCCGTGGCGCCTCGAGCAGTTTTGGAAACTTTATGGCTACGTCGGTTATGGTTGCGACCACGCGATGGGACCTTCGCGGTACTCTGAAAATTATTGGCTTTACTTCCGTACAAACACGCTCTTGCCGGAGAAATTATGACAGATACTACGCCTTTCCTCTCCTGTAAACCGATTATATAAGACCTTTGCAACGAGGGCCTCCTTGGCGTTTCCATATTGCTCGCTGGGCTGTTGTGTGCGCCTGACGTCAGCACGGTGGAAGCGGCAGCCGAACCGGTTTGCAACAGTCCAGAGAAGAGGCGTCTTGACATCCTCCTCGCCCGATGCAAAGGTACGAACGCCGATAAGAGGATAACGATTGAGGCAATTGATAGGAGGGGAAGGGTAGCATTTCTCCATTCTTCTCTTAAGAGATGGTTGTAGTGTTGATGGTGAATAGTGGCTATTCGTGGGCCCTGCGGGGCTGGGACTGGTAGGTCAACGCCGCTTGCGGCGGGGCCGGCTAGCCGGCAACCGAATTTTTATCTGTTGTGGGCCGTCATTGCACCCGCTACCGCTTCGGTGCTGAACGATGGCTGTAGCGACGCGTGTCTTCCTCTTCTTTTTCTTCCTTGTCTATTTTCCCTTCTGTCCGCACGAGGCAGTGGTGGTGGTGGTGACAAACTTTATTAAGATGAGCCTTAGCTGTGACATCCTAGGGATGGAATGGCTCTTGGGTGCGTGTCGTGGCCGGAAGGTGACGTTTCCCGGCGACTTCCAAAGCCCAGTCCACCAGCTGCCGTTAGGCAACCGGCTCAGAACTGGACACCGCAGCCTCCCATCGCTCGAGGTTTGTGAGTTGCCATTCGGCAGGTGGAAGATGCTCAGGGCAAGTATAAAGAATGTGAGCAAAATCCGCTTTTGGAGCACCACAGAGGGTGCATTCTATCGGGAACAGTCCCGGGTGAACAAGGGCGAGGTAGGCAAGGGAGGGGAAAGTGCGGGATAGTAGCTGGCGCCACGTCACCTGCTGCAATTTAGTGAGAGACTTGTGTGGAGGTGGGTAGGCAAGACGTTCGCGGTAGTGCACAGTGATCTCGTGGTATGTGACCATACGATCTCGAGCGTCACCCCAGGCGTCGGCGGCTCCTGCTCGGCTGACGAAACCTCGAGCAAAAGAATGAGCCGCCTCGTTACCTGGGTAGCCGGCATGGGCTGGGACCCAGAGAAGCTGAATAGGTCGGATAGGAACGGGAGATTGGCTGAGAAGCCGGAACGCGGGTTCGGAAACAATTCCTTTCGCAAAGTTTCGAATGGCTGTCTTCAAATCAGTAAAACTGAGGGTCGCCGATGTAGTAGAGATTGCTAAGGCTACTGCCGCCTCCTCCGCTTCCGAGGAAGTGGAAGCGATGACAGTACCTGCGGTAAGAAGGGTGGAGGAGTTTGACACTACAGCTAGGGCGAAGGCGGGAGAAGATGTGTAAGAGGCAGCATCGGCGTAGACGGTCTCCGGCTCTGCGCCATAGTGTTTGTGTAGGGCGGCAGCCCGAGCAGCACGACGAGCCACGTGATGTTCGGGGTGCATTTTCTTGGGTAGGGGGTGAATGGTAAGGAGTTCTCATGTGTGGCGTGGGAGGGAGAAGGTGTGGGCGTAATATCTAGGGGGACGTAGACCGATAGCGTCAAGAATGTGACGGCCGGCTAAGGTGGAGCAGAGCCGATCAAGTTGGGCAGACCGATGAGCCTCGATGAGCTCGGCGAGGGTATTGTTTACGCCCATCTTAAGAAGACTTTCATTCTACGTGTGGCGGGGAAGGTTGAGGGCCATCTTGTACGCCTGGCGGATAAGGCAGTTGACCTTGTTCTCCTCTACTCGAGAGAGGAAGAGGTATGGTAATGAATAGACTACCCGACTAAGAACGAAAGCCCTGGATCAGGCGACGGAGGTCGTGTTACCGCATGCCACTGTGTTTATTAGCGATTCGTCTAATCAGGCGGACTGTTTGTTGAACGGTAACACTGAGCTTGGTGATCGTGGCAGTGTTCTTGCCATTGTTCTGAAGAATCATCCCCAGGATGCGAACTCTCTCCACCTCCGGGATTCGGACGGCGCGAATAGTGACCTCGATTCTAGGTGGGGGAGCTTTGTCGATTCTCGCTCTAGGCGGGTGAAGGACCAAAAGTTCAGATTTGGTGGGTGAGCATGCAAGACCGACCCTCTGAGCATGAGAGATCACCACATCTGCGCCAGCCTGCAGTCTCTCTTCAATGGTTCCCACATTACCTGTGGAGGTCCACAGGGTGATGTCAGCATATAGAGAGTGCGATAGGCCGGGAATGGCTGACAGAGCCCTTGTCACTGGGATGAGAGTAATATTAAACAGAAGCGGAGAGAGCACAGATCCCTGAGGTGTGCCTCGGTTACCAAGGGTAAAGACAGGGGAGCAGAGAGAGCCAAATGTGATTTCAGCTGTGCGCTGGTGAAGAAAGGCTGAGATGTATTGATGAATACGATGGCCGACATGTAGGGATGACAGAGCGTCCAAAATGGCCGAACGGTGTATATTGTCGAATGCTTTTTCCAGGTCGAGGGCAAGCACCGCGCGCGTGCGTTTCCTGTTGCGGGGGTGAATGATGTCTTCTGAGATCTGCAGCATGATATCTTGAGTGGAGAGGTGGTGTCGGAATCCTATCATTGTGGGGGGAAAGAGGAGTTTATCATACATGTGTTCCTGGAGACGAGCAAGGATTACGTTCTCGAAGAGCTTCCCGAGGCAAGATCTAAGGGAAATAGGGCGCAGATTTTTGATATCAAGAGGCTTGCCTGGCTTGGGGATGAAAGTTATGCAGGCATGAGTCCACTGTGAGAGGAGGGTTCCCGTTCACCAGCACTGATTTAACAGGTCCGCAACAGCCTCTACAGACGAGCCGTCCAGATTGCGGCGCATCTTATTAGTGACTTTGTCAGCGCCGGGGGCTGAGGTGGTTCGGAGTTTGTGCATGGCCGCGCGAACTTCTGCTGGGGAGATATCCGCGTCGAGCTCCGGGTTGGGGCTCCCCGAATACGGGGGAAGAGGCGTGGGAGGGGTTGTGGTTAGATATTGATCTTTAAGGGCTTGGATAAGCGCGTCGTCTGAGAGGGGGAGTTGATGCAAGATGCGTGTGATCTTCCTGTGTTGGGTAGCCTTGGAGTGACCCGGGTCGAGGAGATGCCTCAGTAGGGACCAAGTGTTTTTGAGACCTAAATTGCCACTCATGCGGTCGCAGAGTTGTCCCCATTGTTGATGGGCTAGGTCGCGGGCATGCGCTTCAATCTCGCACACAAGGTTAGAGATACGTCATTTAAGAGGTCTATTGTGCTTTTGACATAGCCAGCGCCGCTGAAGGCTGGCGTGTGCTTCCCACATATGGAGAAGGCGGCTATCAGCACTCGACGTGTCCTCAGGGAATGGTGGAAGTAGCGCGGGCGACATCGCGGGTGAGGGTGTCGGTCCATTCAGAGAGGTCTGTGATGGTGTACGGGGCCAGCCTCTGTATCTGGCGGAACTTGTCCCAGTTCACCACTTCAACTCCTCGTCGTTTTAGCGGGGTAATTGAAGAAATATTGAGCTCTGTGGAACTTATATAATGGTCACTGCCAAGTGAATGGTTTGTGTTGACCCATCGGCTGTCATGGATGTGTTTGCTAAGTGTGAGGTTTGGGCTGGTGTTGTGTTGAACACTTGACCCGATCCGCGTGGGGAACATGGTGTCATTAAGCAGGGAGAGGCCATCCTCCTGAATGAATGACCATAGGGAGGTGCCTTTACGACAGATTTTGCGGTGCCCCCAGCTGATGTGGTTTGCGTTGAAGTCACCCATTATAAGCAGTGAGTTGTTCGAGCTTATCGATATCGCCTTGCGGAGAGCAGCAAGAAGAGGGGCAGGAGGACATTTGGGAGGGCTGTAGAGTTTTAGGATGAAAAGACAGTGATTTGCGTGTGCGGGGGAGGAGCTCCAGCAAGAGACCGTCCACGTCGTCTATCTCTAACGGGTGCTCTATTGCAGTTAGATTGCGATGGACTAGTGTGGCGACCCTGGTCTGTGGTGAAGTAGCTGGTTCGTATGTAGTGTAATTACGGAGCTTGACTGACGTTAGCGCTTCCTGAAGCGCAATCACACTGGAGGTGTCGCAGCTGGAAAGGGTCTGTAAGTGAAACTGCAGGTTGTCTCGTTTTGAATAAAACCCCCTTCAGTTCCACTGCCATGCCTTAATGGTTTGGGGTGTCGCAGCCATTTTGGACAATGACGGAGAGCACGGAAGATGTAACGGGCGACGTATGACCTCTGGGGGAGGCTCGAGAAATTGCGTTTGGATTTGCGCGACAGACGCCTCTTGATTGCTCTGGCGTGTTTCGAGCGCCGCCACATGGTCAGAAATGTTCTTCATCCACGTTTGAGTTTCAGAGCGGAATGTGTTAAGTGCCGCCATCATGCGTTTCTCAAAATCTTGCATGAATGACGTGACCTGATGTACAAGGTTGTCAGTGACTGGCTGGGAAAGGGAATTAGCATTATCAGCGGGCTTCCGCTTAGCGGGGAGCACACGTGCTGGTGACGTGGCGCGTGAGGAGGAGGTGGAGGGGGTAGAGACAGAGGAGGAATGGGGCTTGTTTGGATTTGTCGGGGGTTGCACCACTGGGAGCAATGGCGCTGGGGAGCGTTCACGCCTTAGGAGGATTTGGAGCTGCTCTTTAAGAGCAGCGATTTCGCGACTTTGGGATGATAATTTGGCTCTCAGCTCCGCGTTTTCTTTCTCGAGCGAGGAAGGAGGCAGCCGCCAGCTCACCTGGTTTTTGATGAATCCTGGACCTTTTGGCCTGGAAGTGGCGGGAAGGACACGGAACGGCTCCGACTGCAGTCAGTTCTTGAGCGAGAGGAAGAGAGTCGGCGGCTTCTCGACTCCCTGAGACTTTTGGGTGGTGGATTTGGTGGTAGACCTGCTGGAGGCGTTGTCCCAGTATTGGAGACAGGCGTCTTGTTGCCGGAGCGCTCGAAACGCACTTTGCACTTGCGCGTTCCTGTGAAGTGCGCTCAGTTGCAGATGATACACTTGGGAGTGCAATCCGGCGTTTCTGTGATGGGGTGAGACGCATCACAGCGTGGACAAAGGCCTGTGCGTTCCTTGGGACACACATCAGCACGGTGGCCTGGCTTGCGGCAGTTGGTGCACGCTTCAACTTTCGCCTTGAAAGTGTAACATGCGTAGAGGGTGCCGTAGAAGACAAGCTGTTTTGGAATCTCCATAGTGTCGATGAAGGTAACCAATATGGACTTGGTGCGTCCTAGTTGGCGAGCGTCGGCGATCGTAAAATGCCGGCTAGCGTTCAGCGCCACAAGGTCGGAGAGGATTTCTTCTTGGGTCTGGTTATAAACTGCGTTGTAAAGTATCCCCCTGACAGCGTTATCAGAGGCAGCGACGTAAGTTTTCACTGGGTACTGTTTGTCGTGAAGTCGCAGTTCTTGAATCTGGACATAGCGCTTCATTCGGGCTTCTGAAGGCATACTGCTCGCGTGGCTGTCGATCCTTAGGGCGAATGAGTTGTTGTAAGGGTTAAGCCGTAGCTTGTCCTGAGCCCGAGCATCTGATTTATTTATAGGAAGGGAAAGGCGCGGTAACTGTCTCACTTGTTTTCTGTGGACACCGCAACCGCGCCGTAAGGGAAGGGAGAAGGTGGGAGTGAAAGTGGAAAGAGAGAAAGAGGAGCCGTAGTGGAGGGCTACGGAGAAATTTCGACCACCTGGGGATCTTTAACGTGCGCTGACATCGCACAGCACACGGACGCCTCTTCGTTTCGCCTCCATCGAAACGCAGCCGCCGAGGTCGGGTTCGAACCCGGGAACTCCGGACAGTAGTCGGGCGTCTTACCACTGTACCACCCCGGCGGGGCCCCGAGCATCTGCATAGTCAATCTCTATGCCAGTGCAGAGAAGGTGGAGAAGAGCACCGCCATTCACGAGACGCAGGTCGAGACGACCACCCGGGCGGAGCACGATCTTGAAATCTGAAGTTGGTAGACGAGGAAGGGGAGCATGCTTCTTGATTTTGTTTGTAGTAGATACGCCTTGCAACGACTGGGCCGGCTTGCCTGGACCTGCCTGGGAATTGGACTCTGCTGATGCGTCATTTGATGACTGCTTCATGGTGGGGTAGAGTTTGCTGCGGACCCGGACGGCGCGGGTCCACCGTGGATCATTTTCAAATTCTTGAGAAGAAATTTCTTCGCCTTCGACGGCGTACTCCATCTATGATGATGTAGGCTCGAAGACGCACGAGGCGATGAGCAGCCGGCGGCGTTAAGCCTAACCGGTGGCGCGTTCCCACGCCTGGCGGGACAGGAAAAGCTTCTTAAGTCGGTCCCAATGAGCGGAAATGTCTGAACAATGGGTTCGTATAGGCGCACGACACCTTCGCTGACAGTGTCGAATGGAGTCCAGGTCAGTTCCGCTGCGACGAGTAAACGTTCACGGAGCCCATGCCACGCACGTCCGCACGGCTCGAAGGCAAACGCAGCAGTCCAGAGGCAGCGGAGGTGGCTTAGCTACAGAGCCAGTAGCAAGCCCGTGCATTTTCTTTCCGTTCTTTCTATAGTCGCAACAACAACAACGGTGAAAACTTTTATTGTCCGGAAGGGGTGACACCGGAGTTCTGGTACCGCTCGCAGGCGTCCAGGGAGCCCGATGTCACCCTAAAAGGCAGGGTGCCCTGTATCGCCGGGTCCTCGCTGTGAAGTGCGGTATCGCATGCCTCTGCGTCCTTGAATAAATTGTATCCCGGGAAGTGTCTGCACTCCCAGAGGATGTGTCTTAGAGTTCCTATGTCATTACAGGATCTGCAGAATTGGTCCTCCGGATTTCCCGTCTGCGGGAGGTATCTCCACCTGGGAGACATGTGATTCTTGGCTTGCAGGGGGCGCCAGGGGACTGCCTCTGCGGACGTGAGGTCCCTATCGGGGGGTGGATATTCCCGCCACTGTAACTTGTAGTGTGCCCCGCCGGGGTGGTGCAGTGGTAAGACGCCCGACTACTGTGCCGGAGTTCCCGGGTTCGAACCCGACCGCGGCGGCTGCGTTTCGATGGAGGCGAAACGAAGAGGCGTCCGTGTGCTGTGCGATGTCAGCGCACGTTAAAGATCCCCAGGTGGTCGAAATTACTCCGTAGCCCTCCACTACGGCTCCTCTTTCTCTCTTTCCACTTTCCTTCCCACCTTCCTCCCTTCCCTTACGGCGCGGTTCGGGTGTCCACAGAGCAAGTGTGACAGTTACTGCGCCTTTCCCTTCCTGTGAACCAATTTAAATTTAACTTGTAGTGCTTGGTGACCTCGTGGCAGGTCCCGAGCGTCTCGAACAGTTAGGTTGAGGCCGGTGTACCCCCCCCCCCCCCCTCTACCTTATAATGAGCGCTCGGGTGAGGGAGTTGGCCGCTTCGTTTCCTGGTATGTTGAAGTAAGCGGGGGCCCATGTTATAGTGATCCCTCTGTCTATGTTGCCAAATCAGATGTGCATAAACGCATAACTTCTTCAATTACATCGGCAGTAAACTGGAGGCCTCGCTCGCGTTTTACAACTTTCGGCGGACCATGTCGCAAGATGACCGAATGCAGCTTAAAAAAAAGAAACTTAATTGGTACGCGGTATGCGGTGAAAAGAGCGACCATCTCAACCTAACGAGTAAAATGGTCCACATATACAAAAATCTAACGACTGCCTTTTTGCGATTCGGAAAGGGCCCAAAAGGAAGACTCCGGCTTTCTGAAAAGGCGCCTTAGGCGGCGCCACAGGGTGAAGCAATCCTACACCAGTAGGACCTTTGTGGCTCTAGCATTGAGGACAGGTGATGCAGATGTCAACATATATCTGACATCTTCACATCTGCAATGAAGAAATCATTTTTTAATGAAAGAAAACTTGTAATGCTCCTACCAGTACCAGAATCATCGCGTTCAAGGCCTCTATTAGGCCCCCGACTTGAATATGCGACAGCAATCTGCTATCCGCATAATTAAGAACGAGATTGCCCAAATGAAGCGCGTACAGAGGACATCAGTTCGTTTTGTTTATGGTAAATACAAAAGGAGAGATTCTCCACTTGCTTTGAATATAAAAAGTATAGTTCACTATCTTTAGCAGTAAAAAGAATGTTTAGCTGCCCTACACTTCTTAATGGTTACATCTCAGAAAATCTGAAAACAAATCTTCCCGACTGCGTAAAATTAGCAAGCACTCTAGAAGAATGCGAAATCTACATGAGAATTCCTTAGTCCTAACCTGAACTAATGGGTTTATGCTCAGTTTTTTCCCGAATACTGTCACGGAGTGAAATCTCATTCCTTCTTGTTTGTTCCAATCGAAGCATTTTGTAGAAGAGTTGAAGGATTTTTTGTTTAGCTCTGTGATGACATTAAGGGCCCAGGATCGGTTTATATCCGTGCTCGAAGGCCAGACGAAAGGGTTCTAGGCGCCTGTCGGTTCGCGTTGCCGGATCCGGTACAGTGAATAGACTACGCAGGCGCTGATGTGGGTGCGATGCGGACGCGTTGCGACAGCGTGGAAGTGCACTCCTGGAACTTCAATGCTTAATCCCTAGGATGCTTAAACCCTGTGCCAGATAGGCTTGACGCACAGGCGACCACACTCCTATGATCGTTCATTTCGTTGTTTTTTTCTTTCCTGCACTTCTATCTGCTGCCTTTCTCTCCTCGCGCTACAACACGGTTCACTTCATGACAGGCTCCTTAAGTTTGGTGTTGTGATGAATGTTGGATTTTATATCATATTGTCACGTAGTGGTAACAAGACACAACAGACACGAAAAGAACACACAGGCGTGCTAGTATCAAAATTAAATCTTTATTGGGCTGACTTGCGGCCGCAAAAGAACTAACCAACCCGGCGGCGATAGCAACAAAGGTGTTCGTCGATCTTCGAACATCATGTCAACGCTCAACACCCATTTGTGCTAGCGACAGTTTGCGTCGTTATCTAGATGGTTCTGAGCCGCCTTTAATTTATTTATTATTTGTGCTAGTGACAGTTTGCGTCGTTATCCAGATGGTTCTGAGCCGCTTTTAATTTATTTATTATTTTTATTTAAATAAATAAATTATAAGCGGCTTAGAACCATCTAGATAACGACGAAAACTGTCACTAGCACAACCTGGAAGATTGTAGAAACATACGCGAGTGGCCGGAATCTTCGAGACAGATCTCGACGCATCTTTAACGACACATAAACTGATAAAGTTGCCTCTCGCGACACGGAGCATTAACAAACAAAAAATACTGAATTGATAAGCGTGCCAGAATCACTGTGATAAGTCCTCGTACCGGCGGCTGCAAAAAACAACAAATACAGATTTGAAGGTTTCGCAGTATTACTCCCCCCTTAAAAAATATCGCATAGATGTTCACAAAGTTGGAGGACGCCTAAGCTTCGCCTTCAAGAGTGGAACGCGATAGCGTTATTGCACCTCGTTCGTACCACCCACTCATTCGCTCGGTATGCTCTTGATCGGTGCTCGCCGGCGAGGAAGACACTGATGAGCAAGACACTGTAGCGCTACCGGCACTGGTAGACGGCGCCGCTTCCATCACACGCGTCTCAAGAGCGAGCGCGCAAGGCCCTGCAATACAACACCCGTCGAACTGCCAAGGAGTGTAAGACAATGCGCTATGGCGCAGCAATCACTGATGAGGCGCCCCGCGTCGGACATTGCACTCACGAATCACGCGGTGAGCGCCGAGCAACGCAGAACGCAACGAAACGCGCGCCTGAGCAAGCGGAACGAACCAAAGAACTCGGTGTCTCGGAGGGAGAAAGCCGGGCAGCGACGCGCCATGAAGGCGGACGCGATCATGGGGCTGACGCCTTCATGGGATCGTCCTCTATCTCGCTTGGGAGCACCACGCAGAAGCATGATTCCCCGGAAGCAGCTCGGCACACATCGCAGGGGACGCTTTCCCAGCAGAAGCGCTACGGCGCAGCGATCACGTCAGAGGCGTCCGGCATCAGACGCTGCACCTAGCAATCGCGCTGTGAGCGGAAAGAGGAGCCGCGTCACCTAAACACCACTGTTCGAGTGACGCACGCTGGAAGTTGGAAGGGGAGAGAGCGAGAAAACTTATTAAACGCAAGGGTATTGGGGCATCCTCGCACCGGTACCTGCGCGGCCCGAAGGGGAGAAGCGGGTGAGCGAAGATAGTAATTTAAAGAAAGGAAAGACGCTTGATTCTACAACCCGTGAGGGTGCACGGCGAGTGAGTGAGTGAAAAACTAAGTATATTTAAGGAAGGGGGATGTGTAGGTGGGGTCCCTAGTCTGGGACTCCAGCGGCTGCCGCTGCTACCCGCGCACGCGTCACGAGGGCCCGTTGGGCCTCTAGTCCAGAGCTGGATAGGGCAGCCTCCCACCCCTCAATTGTTGGCACTGCATTCGGATCATCTGGAGGAACCATGTGGTGCAGGCCTGCCTTTTCCCCGCAATATTTGCATTTGGGGTCGCAGAACCCGGGGTATATTGTGTTTAAACGGACTGGTGTGTTATATGTACCTGTCTGTAGGCGTCGCCATCTGACTTCCTCCGCTTTGGAGAGCCCCTTGGCTGGGGGCGGATATTTTCTGCGAGAGAGTCTGCAGTGCTGTAACCTCTCCGCATACGTCGCCAGTGGGCCGGGATAGGGCGGTGTGGAGGATTGAGGGGTCGAGTTCCGGGGGAGGAGAGCTCGGGCAGCGTCATGGGCGCACTCGTTCCCTTCCACGCCTTGATGTCCCGGTGTCCAGACGAGGCATTTGTCTCGTTCGGGGTGTCCATAATTTTTCAATATTCTGGTAGCCTGGGGACATATTCGCCCTTTGATGTAGTTGCGGTAGGCAGCCATAGAGTATGTTATTATATAGGCGCAGGTGGTATGCGTGGCGGCTAAAGCAATGGCCACCTCCTCCGCCATTTCTATATTGTCATCGCAGATGGTGAGGGCATCAACCAGTTGTTGTTGGTGAATCACAACCGCTACCGTGTACCCCGCTTCTGACTTTGCTGCGTCTACGTAGTAGGATTCAGTGTCCGTCCCGTACTTTTCCTGGATGTATTTGGCCCGCGCCTTCCGGCGCCTTTGGTGGAACAGAGGATGCATATTGCGGGGTAGGGGATTGGCTATGAACGAGTCTGACCACCCGGGCGGTATAGTCTGTTTTTGTACGAGACCTTGCGGGCTAGTCAGGTTAAGGTCCATAAGAGCGGTCTGGCCCGTGCGGGTTGCTGCTAGGCGATTTATCTGGGTGGCGCGTTGGGCGGCAAGGAGTTCTTCGGCTGTATTGTGCGCCCCTAATTTCAAAAGACGTTCTGTGGAAGTGCTTTGGAGCAGGCCCAGCGCCTTTTTAACTGCGTTTCGTATAATGAAGTCAATTTGCTTATAGTCTCCCGTTTTGAGGTGCAGATACGGTGTCGAATACACAATTCCATTAATGATGAATGCTTGAACCAGGCGCAGGGTGTCTTGTTCGAGCATACCCCTGTCGTTGGTAGTGACCCTGGCTATCATACGCGCAACCTGCAGACTAGTGTTTTTGAGCCGAGTGAGGGCGTACACATTTCTGCCCTTGTCGTTGATGTAAAGCCCTAGAACCCTGATGGTGTCCTTCTGTGGTATTGGGTTTCCATTGAAGTTAACTTCAACAGTGGGTCTACGTTGGCGGGAGCTGTGTAGTACCAGCAACTCCGACTTTTCGGGGGAGCAAGTAAGGCCGCAGTTAGCGGCGTAGGCTTGCACGATGGTTACGGCCTCTTGAAGGCGGTCTTCGATTTCCGCGGTAGAATAGGCAGTGGTCCAGATAGTGATGTCATCCGCATAGAAGGCGTGCCGTAGATGTCATACCTCGTTTAGCTGGGCTGGGAGTTTGATTAAAGCAATATTGAAAAGTAAGGGTGATAGAACAGCTCCCTGTGGCGTGCCGCGTGTGCCTAGCTGTATTTGGCTGGGTTCTGCCCGACCGAGGTCGGCGTAGACGGTACGACAGTGAAGGAAATCTTTACCATATGCATAGGTCCTTGCACCACAATTGATGGGGCTCATATTTTCCAAAATAGAGTGGTGCTTTACGTTATCAAACGCCCCCTTGAGGTCAAGAGCGAGAATTGTCCTGAAGAAATGCTTGTTAGGGGGGTTTATGACTTCTTCCTTAAGCTGGAGGAGTATATCTTGGGTGGATAGGCCAGGCCGGAATCCGAACATGGTGTGTGGGTACAAGTCGTTTTCTTCAAGATATCGGGTGAGCCTGATGTGTACCGCCTTCTCCATAACTTTCCCTACGCAGGAGGTGAGAGAGAGGGGTCGTAGATTGTTAATATTTATGGGTTTGCCCGGTTTGGGGATGAAGTGCACCTCCGCAGTCTTCCACTCGTTTGGCAGGCGGCCCATGCGCCAACAGTTGTTAATGTAAATCGCGAGCTGCGTGAGGGCTGCGTCGTGGAGATTGGCGAGGAGTCCCACCGTGATCTTGTCTTTCCCAGGAGCTGTGCCTCTGCGCATGGCTAGGATGGCGGCCTGTATTTCTTTGACGGTGAATTCCGCATCTAGTTTCTCGTTTGGCTGCCCATTATAGGGAGGGAGGGGGTCCGTGTCGACTGTGGTGCAGAAGTACTTTTGTTTGATGGTTTGTACGAGATCTCTGTTGGAGCCGCGGTAACCATGCAGAGCCCTAGCAAGGTTCTTGCATTGGTCGCTTTTGGAGTTGTTGGGGTCAATGAGGCATCTGAGTAAGCTCCAAGTTAACGTCAAGGGCGAGTGGCGCGCCACGTGTCGGGGCAACGCCGCACATTGCGAGGAGGGGTTCTTCTGTGTTTGCCGCAAGATGGCTCTGCATGTGCGCAAAATGTAGCGGAAACGTACTTCGCTACTCGTGTAACTGCGACTTTCTAAGTAACATGCTCATAATTATCGATATACACCGCAGTATAACGTTCTACGGCACGTTTCTAAGGCAACACCGCATTCACTAGAAGCGCTTTTGTATCGCTTTCAAGCATCGAACTCGCGGCTGAGTGGCAGATACGGGAATGTATCTGCCACTCAGACGCAAGTTCGATGCTTGAAAGCGGTACAAAAGCGCTTCTAGTGAATGCGGTATCGTCTTAGAAACGTGCCGTAGAACGTTATACTGCGGTGTATATCGGTAATTATGAGCATGTTACTTACAGAAGTCGCAGTTACACGAGTAGCGAAGTACGTTTCCGGTAAATGTATCTGCGCGCTCCCTGACCCACCACAGTGGGCAGAAGTTCTGAATGACCTGGTAAAATTGAAGAAATTTTAACCTCACACGCGTCAGCTCAAGGGCAGCTGAAGTGTTTTATTAAGTGTGACCATTTGTTGTTCATGTATACTTCGGAAATAAAGAAAAAAAGTCGCGGCTGAGTGGTAGCGTCTGCGTCTCACACTCCGGAGACCCTGGTTCGATAACCACCCAGACCATCTTCGAAGTTGCTTTTTATTTATGAAGTGGATGCCGGGATTTATCGCTCACGGCCAACGCCGCCGACGCCGACTAAACCGGCTTTTCTGCGACACGAGCTCCTTAACGCTATCGCGTGAAAATAAAGGAAGCAACTTCAACATAAACATTATAAAGTTTAAACACCACGGAGTCTTTAACGCGTGTAACAAGGCTTCAGACGACCAACATGAACGATTTCTGGGTGCGCGTAGCCGTTGGGATGCTGTCGTACGTCGGGAATGACTACATGGTCAAGTTTTCCGCCACGGCGAAGAATTTTGTATGGCCCAAAGTGTCGACGCAGCAGCTTTTCTTTCAGTACACGACGGCGAATCGGAGTCCAAACCCACAATTGGTCTGCTGGATTGGATTGTACTCTGTGTGGCGTCGTGGTATCGTAGGGTGTCAGTGCGCTGTTGGTCTCATACGCAGCCGTGCGAGGCAGCGGACTTCCACTGCACGCTACAGGTAGGCGGCGACGTCAAAGTTGTCCTCGTTGGTTAGGTGCGGCATCATTGCGTCGAGCGTCGTCGTGGGCTCCCTGCCATACACACGCTTGAACTGGGTCTCACTGGTCGTCACCTGGACTGCCGTGCTATACGCGAAGATCACGTACGGCAAGATGGCGTCCCAGGTCTTGCGTTCAGCGTCGACGTACATGGTGATCACGTCCACGATTGTTTTGTTCAGGCGCTCCGTGAGACTATTGGTCTGGGGATGGTACGCAGTTGTTCGTCGATGGCTTGTATGACTGTATTCCAGGATGGCTTGCATCAACTCTGCCGTAAACGCCTTTCCCCTGTTCGTGATGAGCACTTCTGGGGCGCCATGTCAATGAAGAATTTGTTTGGCGACGACTGCCGTGGTACCACTGGATAGTGTTTTTGCTTCGGCGTAACGGGTAAGGTAGTCAGTGGCCATGATGATCCACTTGTTACCCATAGATGAAGGTAGAAAGGGGCCGAGGAGATCCATCCCAATTTGTTGAAAGGACTGGATTGTGGGCGGAATGGGGTTCAGTAGACCCGCTGTTCTGAACGGCGGCGTCTTGCGTCGTTGGCACTCATGACACGTTTTCACGTAGTGGGCAACTTCGGCAGGCAGTCGCGGCCAGTAGTACTTCTGGATTCGACGCAACGTGCGCGCAAACCCGAAATGACATGCTGTGGTCTCATCGTGCAACGCCTGCAGAATATCCTGTCGGAGTCTTAGGCACACCAAGCAGCTGCTGGGTCCTGTTGGGTGCGAAGTTCTTCTTCACGAAGAGACCATTGCTTAACGCGAACGATAATAAATGCCGCCTGAACACAGAAGGAGGGGAAGCGGTCTTTCCTTCCAAGTAATCGGCTAGCGCTTTCAGCTCAGCGTCTGATCGCTGTTGTTCTGCGAACTTACTGGCGCTTGTTGTTGTTGTTATTGTTCTCCTCTAATTTGATGGTACATACCCACACAAGGGGTCAGCCAAGAATTGGGGTGCAGAGATATTAGATTTTAAGATGTATATTTACATTGTAAAAAAAAGGAAATGATTGCTGAAGAATAGAGAAGGAAAGTTAAATATGAAAAACCAAAACAAAAAGCGTAATTAATCACGCACGCAGTAGCAGATTACTGAGATTAGTATATACAGATTAAAAATTTCAAAGCCTATTAGCAAGGCAGACGTTTTCATTCTATTTGAATGTTTTGAATGGCGTTAAATACAGACCTGTGGCTGTACCCAAGCATGATGCCACCGAAGGATAATAAAATCTGGCTGCTCAAATTAAGACCCGGCTGTTGCAACGGCTTCTCCAAATACCGTTTTCTCATCATAGTAAAACGGCAGTAAAATAGCAAGAAATGATCTATTGTTTCCGGTTCCCCGCAGAATGCGCAGACGGGAATAAGCGCCAAACCGCTTACCGGTCCGAAAAAGACGCCTTCGTCGTCTTCTTTCGCCGGCGCATCAGTGCAGGCCCGTGACAAGCAGTCTGCATCGGAGTGCTTGCTGCCCTACTTGTAGACGACTGTGATGCCGAATTCTTGAAGACGTAGGCTTCATCGGGCAAGGCAGCCAGAAGGGTCTTCCAAATTTTCCAGCCAGCAGAGCGCGTGGTGATCGCTTACCACCTTGAATGGTCGGCCGTATAAGTACGGGCGAAACTTTGAAGTGGACCAGAAGGAAGAAGAAGTGGAGGTTTCTGAACGTCTGAAACTAGCGCTCTATCACTTTTCTGAATTTTATATCGCTGTGAGCTATTTGTGACCTCGTCATCCTTCGGGATGGCGGGCGCACGACCCCTGCGCCCACCCGCCACCATGGAACAGGCTACGGCGTACTCGACGGGTCACCTCGACGTCGCGGACGTGGAGCTTCCAGACTCGGCAGATGACTCCACAGTGACTGAGATGGATTCTGACAGCAGCTACACGCCTGTACAGTCGCGCCGCCTGAAAAGGAAGCTGAGCCGAACATCAGTAATGAGTGAGACACCAAAGGAGAATGCTGAAAAGCAAGGGATCTTTTCCGTGGCCTCCGTACCAACAACGGCAACGGCGAATCTGAATGTGATAAACAGTCAGCACCTGACCCAGTTTTTCGACCAGCTGGTTCCCGGTGAAGTTGACGAAGTCAGAATTAATCCCTGGAAGAATGTCCTGACCGTGGATGCCAAATCCCAGGCTACAGTGGACAAGCTGAAAGGAATTGGTGCGCTATAGGCAACATGCCGGTCCGTTCCTTTCTTGCACATGGGAAAAAGACTACTGCAGGTGTAATCACCGACGTTGACCGCGAGATAAGTGAAAGCGATCTCTGCACGCTGATCAAATCTACGGCGCGCATTCTGGGTGTTCATCGTTTCGGCCGCTCAAAGTGCGTTAAATTACTCTTTGAAACTGAATCCCTCCCATCCCACGTTAAAGTGGGCTATGTGAGACACCCAGTTCGGATGTATGTTCCAAGACCTGTTCAGTGCCACAAATGCCACAAGATCGGACATGTGAGCGCCGTTTGTCGAAACGAGGTATCCTGCCGTCGATGCGGCGGTACGCATCCTCATGACACATGCCAGACGGAGACTGTCAAGTGTGCGAACTGCTCGGGTCCCCATGAAGCGACGGCTAAGGACTGTCCTAAAATTCGGAACGAAAAACGTATACCAAAAAGATGGTGAGAGATAACTCGACTCATCAATAAGCGGCCGCGTCTATTCGTCGTCACAAGCACCGTTCCCGACGCCGACACAAGGAATCGGAAGGCACGCCTAGCCTGGATAAGTCACCTTCAGAGTTAACGTCAGCTCAGGTGCCACAACAGATTGAGTCTAATTCCGTTAGGAGTACTCTTGCTGTAATGTCGCAGACAGTGTCACAGGCCAAGGATCAGACAGAAGCTGTTGTATTACCTACCGCCTCTGATGTTAAGTGGCCTGCTCTACCATCAAAGGCTAACGCCAGGCCTCATCCCAGTTTGGTTGCCACACGTAATGAAAATTCCGACAACCCCGACAGCCAGCAGGTAAAAGAAATGCTGAAAAAGCTGGTTCGTTCAATGCGGGTGCTGCTCTCCAGCATCAACACGCCAACAGTAAAGTTTGCTGTTCAGTTTTTGGACGCATTTGAGCCGCTCTTGGCGGCATTGCAATAATTCACAATGGCGCAACAAACTAACCCCACCTCTGTGACGATGCACTTGCGCCGCAGTGTAGTGATGCAATGGAATGCCCGAGGCCTGCGTGATCGGCTGAGTGACTTCCGACAGCGGGTACAGAAGTACCGCTTTCCTGTGATTGTGATCTGTGAGCCCAACATGCCGGCTGCTTTCCGCCTTTCTGGATATGTTCTGCTATGGTCTAGAGAAGCAGATGAAACAAGCAAAGTGCTGGTATGTGTACGCCAAGACATTGCGCACGTCCGCCATGCTCTGCAGCCCCACAACACGATCCACTACATTTGTTTGACGTTAACCGTGAAGGACGAGTATGTTCTGTAATTGGCGCTTATATTCTACCGAGGGATGGCTTGGACAAATCATATCTATTTTCAACCATCCAGTGTTGTGCAGCTCCTCGTATTATTGTGGGGGACTTTAATGCTCACCACCCTCAGTAGGGTAGTGCCATAATGAGCAATAGAGGAAGAGACCTGGCAGACTTTACGCATACGCAAGATCTCGTCAATATAAACGACGGCTCACCGACGTTTCTACGCGGAACAACCTAAAGCAGCTGCTTGGATGTGGCGTTTGTTTCCCGAAGCCTCCAGCCCTCCGTTTATTGGTGTAGTGATGTGAAAACACATGGGAGTGATCACATACCAACATACATATGCGTCAAGTGGTTTGCACCTGCCACTTCACCTCGTGTGCAATACACAGACTGGCCCGCCTTTAGGGCAGCGGTTGAGACTTCCAGCGTGGACCTCCAGTCACCATCTCAAATAGAGGGACTCATTACTTCCTCTCTCAGTGAGAACACTCGCTATGTTAGTGTGCCGGTGTCAGTGTCCAGCACCGACGTGGAATTCGAGCGGCTTCGCGCGATCCGTCAGCGGGCTGAAAGGAAGTACAGAAGAACGAAATCCGCGCAAGATCTCGCACTTTCTCGCCTAGCTAAACGACAAATTTTGCGTCACCTGGAGAGGTTAGGACGACAACGTTGGAGACAGTTCTGCTCATCACTGGATCCCCGTAAGCCCTGTCGCGTATCTGGCATGTTGCGAGAAGTTTGCGCACACCTCAGCGAGAAAGGCACCCTTTTCGTGCCCTGGCCCTTTACCAACGCCGCAATGAAGTTGACGTAGCTGAAGAGTTTTGTGAAATGGTTGTAGGCACAAACCAGGTACAGTTACCAATTTCAGAGGTTTTTGCACCACCTTCGCCGAATGATCAATACGACGTGCCCTTTACAATAGCTGAATTAGACGCCGCTCTTGCTTCTTGTCGGCATTCATCTGCACCTGGTCCTGACGGGATTACTTATTCAAACTTATCAAACTTAGGCAAAGATGGTAGAACTGCACTACTTAATTATTTCAATGATATATGGGCTTCTAGTACTGTTCCTGAATGAACACTGGAAAATTAGCCGCCTGGTTGCTCTTTTGATGCCTGGAAAGCCTCCTCTCGAACTTACCTCATACCGGCCAGTTGCCCTAGCAAGCTGTGTTGGAAAAGTTATGGAGCGCATGGTGCTGGCAAGACTTGAGTGGCATCTAGAGAGTAATGATCTTTATCCGAATATGATGACTGGATTTCGCAGCGGACGCTCTTCCATTGACAGCGTCATCGACCTTGTGGCGACAGTCGAACACGAAAAGCGTCACCGTCGACTAGTAGCTGCCGCATGTTTAGATATAAAAAGAGCTTACGGCAACGTCCTCCATGAAGCTATTCTTGATGGACTTAACGACGTGGGAGTTCGTGGCCGGCTGTACTTGTGGATTATAAGCTATCTCAGCGGCCGCTCTGTTTACATGACTACGCCTGAAGGAGATACTACCCGATTTCAGGTCGATCGTGGAGTTCCACAGGCAGGAGTTCTCAGCCCAACTTTATTTAACGTTGCGCTAAAAGGCCTGCTGAGTGAACTGCCAACTAACATCCACATAAGTGCACATGCTGACGACATCTGCATCTGGGCATCTGGTTCGACGCGCCCACAACTACGTGCGAGACTGCAACGAGCTGTGTCATCAACATTGATGTACTTACGGCGTCAAGGTTTATTTTTAGCGGCAGAAAAGTGTGCAGTGATCGCGTTTACGGGAAAATGTGTCAGCCGCTACCCGATTACCCTTCATGGAGTCGTAATACCATACGTCTCCAGGCACAGATTCTTAGGAGTAATTATTGACCACCGACTATCTTGGTCGAAACATATTGCTATGGTGAAGAAAAGGCTAATTATTTTGGCCATGTACTTCGCTACATAGCTGGCATCAAATGGGGTCCAACTGAGCGCTCCTTATTACAGCTTTACGATGCTCTGTTTGTTGGCTACATCCGGTAAAGTCTCCCAGTACTCTCTAGTATGAGCATTTCCTGCTTGCGGACTTTAGAGAGCGTGCAAGCGCAGGAACTGAAAATATGCCTTGGACTGCCCAGATGCACCTCTAACAAAGGCACAATTGAAGAGGCACACGCTCGCCCATTGTCCATATACTTGTCACACGAACCACTTCGTGTATATTTACGAGCACTTACAAGACACCGTTTTCACCCACTCAGCAAGATTCTGGATGAGAGGCCGGACTGCAGTTTTACAAGTGCACTGCGCTGCCATCAGTCGCAAGTACCGACAGGACATGCCCTCACATATCGTCCCATCCAACCACCATGGACAATGGATAAACCGTTGGTGCACCTTCGTGTTTCCGGAATACTAAAGAAATCATTGGTACCAATTAGTGGACTCAAACAACTTACTCTGGCACCCATCTGGTCAGAATATCTCAATTATATTCACGTATACACCGATGCATCTGTGTCAGCACAGGCATCCGCTGCAGCTGTGGTCATACCAGTTCAGAAAACGACTCTGCATTTCCTTTTTGGACATACCTCTACATCAACCACTGCCGAACTTGTAGCCATTCGGGAATCTATTCGCTATATATGTGGGGAACCACCTCAAAAATGGTGTATATTCACGGACTCGAAGACTGCATTACAAATTTCGGAAAACTTCTTACGCCACACTGCCTATCAGTCCCTGGCACTAAACATTATGGAGCTCATCACATCTACCCAGCTGCAAGGCCACATGATAATGTTTCAATGGATCCCTGACCACTGCGGCCTCCATGGGAATGAGCAGGCCGATGTTGAAGCGAAAAGCGCACTCATGAATGGCTTCCAAACAGCTGTGCCTTTTTCAAGAGCGGATACGACGTGTCTTCTAAAGAGTTGTATGAATATTGCTACAGCAGCTTACTGGGCTCAACCAGACGCCCGACACATCCATCTAAGAAGGCTTGATCGAACATTTAAATTTAATGTTCCGCGTGATATTCCGCATCATCAGGCATGCTTGATACATAGACTTCGTCTAAACGTGGCTTTCACGCGCAAGTACTTACATTTAATTGTACAGATGGACTCACCGGAATGTTCAACTTGTGGCATCCCAGAGACTGTGGACCATGTATCATTGGTGTGCCCAGATTATGCGAACGAAAGAAATGTGCTAGCTGCTTCCTTGAAGCGTTTAGACAAGAGGCCTCTGTCGGAGGAACTGCTGCAGGGCGCTTGGCAGGATAAAGGGAAGGGCGTCCAGGCAGTGCGTGCTCTTTGCCGTTATTTGAGCGCCAGCGGACTTGATTCGCGCTTGTAAAGCAAGCTGCTGTCTCTGTATATATATTTCATATGCCTTCTCCCACATCGTCACCCATCATGACCTTCTTTCTTCTCTCCTTCCTCTTCCCCAGTGCAGAGTAGCAGGCCAGATTTGAATTATTCGGGCCAACCTCTTTGCCTTTTCCTTTCAATAAATCCATCTATCTGTATCTTGAAGTGGACCAGATAATCGCGGAGCACTCCTTCTCGGTCGTCGAGTAATTGGCCTCGGCTTTCGAGAGAGGCCTGCTAGCGTAGGCTATTACTTTCTCCTATCCGGCATTCTTGTGAAGAAGAATGGCCCAGACTGCTCGTGTCGGTATGTATCCCAACCGATCCCAAACGCACATATCCAGCTCGTCTGCGTTTTGTACCTTTGCTGAGATGTTGCCTGTATCTTACCAGGCCTTATTGCATTTATGAATTATTACACTAATAAAATTTTAGTTGTTAGTTATTACTGCCGTATAATTGCTGCAAAATTGTAATTATTTGCCTCATGTTACTATTACATTACATACCCAGAGAGCAAAACATCAAATATTACCAAATAACTTATTACATTATTGTAATTTCTGTGTATCCGCCCCGTAGCTAATCGCGTTCGTCACTTTCAGATGATAGGCCTCTTCAATGCCGCGGCTTTCGGACTGTAAATCCCCCATAAGTATTTGTTGTACTAGCTCTACTGGATAAATGTGTTTTCTATGGGTTCTTCACCTGCTCCGATAACGGGAAAACTTTCAATTATCCGTTGAATTTTGGTTCGATCCTAAATCCGTTACTATTTGCGATCGCTTTTCTTGCTCATTTCTACTAAGTCATCTGCTTAGTGCGGAGGGGAATATCCCTATCTGCCATCTACCACACTTGCCATGCGGAGGCTTTGCGCAGGTGTCGCTGCCGGTGCATAATAACTTGGGCTCCATGGCAATACTAATGCTGCCCCATTTAAAAAGCAACCCTACTACATCCGATAAGCGATTTGCTCCAGTGGGCAAGCCTTAGTGATAGAACTTTGGTCCAGAGCTAGAAGACTTAGCTGAGGCCACAGCGAGCCTCTCTGAAACCAAGTGACTGTTAGTGTGAATGGGTTCCGTAGGCACTCGAATAGTCGTCATCATCATCAGCCTGACTATACCCACTGCAGGGCGAAGGCCTCTCCCATATTTCACCAATTAACCCGGTTCTGTAATAGCTGCATCCACTTGACTCCTGCGAACTTCTTAACCCCATCCGCCCACCTAATTTTCTGCCGCCCCTGCTACGCTTTCCTTCCTTTGGTGTGCAGTGTGTTACCCTAAGCGACCATCGGTTATCCTCTCTTCGCACTACATGTCCTGCCCATGCCCATTTCTTCTTGATTTCCACTAGAATATCAGTAACTTAAGTTATTTCTCTGACCCGCTATCCACGCTTCCTGTCTCCTAATGTCACCGCTACCATTTTTCTTTCCATAGCTCTCTGCGTTGTCTTAAACTTAAATAGAACCCTCTTGGTTAGCCTCCGCGTTTCAGCCCCATAGGTGAGTACAGGTAAGATACAACTGTTGTGTACTTTAATCTTGAGCGATACCGGTAAGCTGCTAGTCATAATCTGCGAGTGCTTGCCAAATGCGTTCCATCCCATCTTATTCTTCTTGTTATTTTCTTTCATGGTCCGGATCTGCGGTTACTACTTGTCCTAAGTAGACATATTCGCCTACTATACTTCCAGTGCTTCGCTAGCTAATGCAAACTGCTGTTCCTTCCCGAGGCTGTTGAACATTACCTTAGTCTTCTGCATATTGATTTCCAAACCTACCCTTCTACTTTTCCTGTCTAGGTCACCAATCATGCTTTGCAGTTCATCTCCTGAGTTACTTAGCAAGGCAATTTCATCAGCAAATCGCAGATTACTGAGGTACCCTTATCCATAACTGCTCCCATTCCAAGTCTCTGAATACTTCCTCTAAGCAAGCTGTGAATAGTACTGGGGGAGATCGTGTCTCCTTGCCTAACACCTTTCTTTATGGGAATTTTGTTACTTTCTTTATGGAGAACTATGGTTGCTGTGGAGCCAGTATATATATATATATATATATATATATATATATATATATATATATATATATATATATATATATATATATCTTCCAGCACTTTCACGTACGGCTCGTCTACTCCCTGATTTCGTTTCGCAATGCCTGCATCACCGCCGATGTTTCTACTGAGTCAAATGCTTTTTCGAAATCATTGAAGGCTATATATAAAGGCTGGTTATATTCTGAGCATTTTTCTATCACCTAGTTGATGGTATGGATATGATCGATAGTAGAGTACCGTTTCCGAAAACCTGCTTGACCTATTGTTTGATTGCAATCTAAGGTTGTCCTGATTCTATTAGCGATTACCTTAGTAAATACCTTATACGTAACAGACAGTAAGCTGATTGGTCTCTCATTTTTGATGTCCTTAGCGCCCCCTTTCTTATTAGTGAGGAATAGTGCCGGGACACATCACGTTTCATTCATCCAGCTGTCAAGGAGGCTATAATTTAGTCTACTTCAAAATACAACTGCTGACATAAAAGAAGAGCTTTTGCAAGCGTACCACTCTGCGGTATCCGGCCCCCGCCAGCTTAATGCAGTTTGGCTTTCAGCGCACTCGCTGCACCACTTAGGCGTCATAGTTGTCGCAAGGTTGTTGCGGCAAAAGGGTGTTTTTTTATGTGAAGTGAAGTATCTGTGAAATGTAAAGTATCTCGTGCAGCTACACACGCAAACAGGACATGATTTTGTTTATTGATTCAGTCGCGGGAGAAAAAAAAGTTTGTTTCAGGAAACCTTGAAATAGCTGCTACATAACTCTGTTCGCTCAAGCACGGTGAAGTTGATTTCCGCCGAGGCAGTTTACTGTTCAGAGATGTAGGCGTACGTTCTCAAAAATAAATTATTTCACAGTTTTCAACCTTGCTTAAACGAACTACGCTACGAAACATTACCAATATTTACCGTCAAATGTGGCATTGACAATAAAGCAATGTCACTTTTCTTGGCGTAGGCTTATAATTAGTGTAGTCCTTGCTTGTAGTGAAGCAGAGTGATTTTAGGTTTTCCGATGTTTTAACGCATGAATTTCGTAACCACATTGACGGGATTAGAAGGCTTACTGCTGTGACACAGCGCGGGAAGGAATTAAAGGACAAAAGAAAAAGTATACTTATATAGGAAACAGCTTCCTGCACGTCTGCATGCACATCTGACGTCCGAACAAGTGTAATGCGTTGAAACGTCACCTCCAAGTGGGTGATTTCAAAATCCAGGAACGTAACTTGTTAATAAAACGAAATCATCACTACTGCAGGTAGTTCAAGCTGTCATGTATGCACGGTTTTCCCCTTGAGGGAGATTTAGGGGTCAAACTTCTGTGTTAAGTCTGGTGGTGGCCATGTGACTTTGGGGCATAGTCACGTGCGCCACTAAATGGCCTGTGACCACTATCAAAGTCAAGGTCACATGAGTACGGTTTTCACCTCGAGGAATATTTAGAGTTGAAACTACAGTGTTGAGCCTGATGGTCGCCACGTGACTGCGGCATAGTCACGTAGGTAACCAAGTAGCCCACGACCCCAGTCAAGGTCAAAGGCAAGGTCACGTGACCTGATGGTCGCCATGTTACATTGGGGCATAGTCACGTAGGTCATAAAGTGGCCCGTGACCACTGTCAGGCCCAAGGTCACGTGCGTATGGTTTTCATCTTGAGAAAGATTTAGGGATCAAACCACTGTGTTAGGAATGGTGGTCGCCATGCGACTTCAGGCCATAGTCACGTCCAAGGGGCCCGTCACCACTGCCATGGTCACGTCAACGGTCACATGACCAGGTGGTCGCCATGTGACGTTTGCGCATAATCACGTAGGCCACAAACTGGTCCGTGACTACTGTCAATATAAAGGTCACGAGAGAATGGTTTTTACCTTGAGAAAGACTTGGAGGTCAAACTTCTGTGTTAAGCCTGGTGGTTGCACACGTGACTGGGGCAGTCACATAGACCACGAAGTGGCCCATGACTACAGTCAAGGTCAAGGTCACGTGAAGTGACGTCAGTGCTACGTGGAAGTAGACGCTGAAGGAACGAACATGTCTAAATAAGAGCCATGGGCTTCTGCCTATAGGTTACAACACTTCGAGATGGAAGACGAACACCCTGCTACAGAATAACGCTTCGGAACGCGAAGGCACTTCGGAGTGAAGCAATGAAAGGGCAGTGGGCCGAAGAGAGCGATGAAGGATGTGCTTTACACTTGGAGAAACGCGCAATGTGTTTAATCCAAGGTTGGCAATGAGCCTATTCCTGTACATGAAGTTTTCGCTTTTAAACCAAAGTTAAGCCGCCAGCTATTTTTCATCTACAAATGTGGCGCAATCCTAATACACATGAAAACCCTTTGCCGTTCCCGGGAAGGGCTTGGCCATACTGTACGCACAATCATAGGGTCAAGTGGGGCGAAAACCACGTTCACGGAATTGCCAGGGGTGATTATAGATAAGCCCGATAAGCCAACCCTTCCTGTTCTTTTTGTAGGCACTTCCAGTTCCTTTATAATAATTTGCTCTGCTATTTTTCGCAGGGCAGAGACATTAATTTTTCACATCATGTGGGAGCTGATCATCGCCATCGTGGTCCTCCTCATTGTTCACTGGCTCATGTGAGTCCCTGCCTTTGTACATGCTCGTAACTTATGCAGAGATGACAGTTCAACTATTATTCCTAGAGCGAAGCAGTGTCGATGCAAGGTTACAAATTAGGCACTCTACGAACCAGACGCTTCTTCGCATACCACCAGCTTTAGCTGTGTTAAAGATAAGATTCGGGGTCCATGTAGGAGTGGCTCACAGACTTGCTATCTATATAAACAAGCATAAAAATACAAATTCACAGAACACGCCGGTGTATCTGCTGCACACGAAGAAATTTGCATAGTGGGCCAGAAACGTAATCTAGTTAATGACATTCTAGAGCAAATCAAGACGAAATGAAAACCGTAGCAGAGGCGGCACAGTCAAGTGGCTGGATGAGATTCAGTTCGAAGGTGGATGCAGCTTGCACAGGACCGGGTTGATTGGAAGAGTATGAGAGAGGCCTTCGTTTTGCAGTGGGTGTAGTCCGGCTGATAGTGATGGTTACGACGATTGTAGATTGCGACTGTATGCTAATGAGTACGTGCGAGCTGAAACAGAAGCAAAAACCGAAGTGCTAGCTCACCTAATTAGCGTTTCGCCTAACCACAGTATATATCTACTGTACATTTTTTATTTATTTAGTAGAGTGCCAAATATAAAGTTAGCTGTAATAGTTTTCGGGGTTAAAGACAGCGCCACTGCATAGAAGATTCATTTAGGGAAAAGAAAAGTGAGAGATCAAGCGTTGGGTTTAATTTCCCGCCGATTTCGGCTCACTAAGAATGTACTCGAAAAAAAGTACCTTCCGAAATTTGATGGCATTTTGCACAATTATAGATTGCTTTCCATCCATATATGACACTCTGGCAATCTCTTGGAGGATGTATGCTTTGTTATGTAACTTTTACCACCGTAGGTCATGGTAGCTCAGTGCCTTTGGCGTTTTCGGGCTAATCCCACAATCGCGGTTTCGATGCGAGCCACGGCGGCCTTATCTCTACGGAGACGAAATGCGATTCCCATCATTTTCTCAGTGATATCAGTGTATGCAAAGAACCCGAGTTTAAAATAATTTTAAGTCCCTTGCCTCAGTGTCCCTCGTAGCATATTAGCCGGTCCATGACGTTTAACGTGAACCTTCGCATTTCTTACGATTTATCAAAAAAGTGTCATCAGCGTATTAAATTTCCAAACTGAAGGTTATTTTTTTCTCGCGCACAAATTAGACAAAGACACGGCTGCCTGACCAAAATTTCAAGTGACGCGATAGTGGCATAGCGGCCTGTAGTCGTCTCGGCTGCTTCCGGCCTTAGAAATGAAATGTAGTAACCAACAGTTTACGCTGTGAGTCCCACCTCTGAGCTGAGGAGTTTGAAACCACAAACCTCTGTTGCCCCCGATAGCAGGTTCTATGCAGGTTCTCTCGAGACACCCTAGCAAGTTCAGCACTCAAGTTGAACACTGTTGGAACAGAGGCGTATGGTATCTAAATTGAGAAAGTTCGAGTGGCCGCCGCATTAAGGCATCACCACTTCAGGTCAAGCAAAGAGGGCATGAAACGCCAACATGCACTCCTGCTATGCTAATTACAACTTTCGTAATTTTACCTCTGTAATCACCCACAAAGACCTTAGCATACAATCATAGGGGACAATTTCTCATTAAAGTCAATACGGCACACTTTCGAACTCTGCTTGTACCGAAGCCGTACTAGCCTATTTGTGCGACCTAGCCGATGGCTTGTCCGTCGCCCATTACAACGGCTGTGCGATCAAATTACATATCATATATTGTTCTTTAAGCGTATATGCATTGCTTCAGAAACTAATAAGTTTTTCAGACACGCGGCGATTGTTATTTCGCATCACTGCCATGATTTAATCATTTTCATTTCACGCCTGACGTCACTCTTGACGCGGGCGTCGTGGGGTAACCAATAAGTTTTTATTTTTTTTTACTC
>NC_139344.1:456432868-456435368 GCF_055883805.1 Amblyomma maculatum | reverse complement strand
ACCGCCTGCATGGCTAACCTGTACATTACAGATGTTATGGTAATCGGCCTGTAGGATTTTATGTACATCCTTTCTCCTTTCCCTTTATAAATCAAATTCATTTTACTCTGCCGCCAGCTGTCCGGAATTTGCTTATTCGTTATGACTGTTTCCAAAGCTTTTAACAACGTTTCCTTGCTTTTTGGACCCAGTTCATTAATCAGCTTGATCGGAATTCCATCTATTCCTGTAGATGTGTTTTTAGGAATATTTTTTTCTGCCTTTTTCCAGTTTAGATTGGTCAGTTCTAAGCTGCTTTGTATTCTGCTACCTTGTGTTGCTTCCTGATTTGCGGAGATTACCCTATCGTCGCTCTTAAATGACTCGGCTATAACTGATGTAATGTAGTTCACTGCGTTATCTCCCTTTAAACAATTTCGTTCGTTATCTTGAATCCGATCCTGCTTTCTTTGATTCTTCTTCCCTAGCCAGCTTATATGGTTCCAGAATTTTCTTGCTCCGCCTCTAGAGGCATCGTGTATATCAGCCATCCAGCGATCGGTGGACTGTCTTATTTTACTTTGGACGAGGGCCTGCACTTGAAGTTTCTTTTGTCGATATGATTCCCATTTTTGGTCGATTTCCTCCTGAGATACCTGTGCTTTCTTTGCCATTCGGTGTTCCCTTGAAGCAGCCCGTCGTTGTTCAATAGCTTCTCTGATTTCCTTATTCCACCAGCTCCGTGGCTTCCTGTTTCCATTCCAGCGGTTTGCTACTTTAACCTCCTGAATTTTACTCCTTATGAGTAGTTCTACGTGTTCATAATTCCAGTCTTCCATGGGGCTTTTCTGTATTGCTTCCTCTATGTCTGCTGCTATCTGCGCTATTTGATCATCGTTTAATTTTGCGTTTACGTTTTGTCTAAGTTCCATTTCTGTTTTCATCAAGGGCCCCATCTGCAGACTAATACGTTTATGATCACTTCCCAGACTACACTCCCCTTCCTCGTCTATTTTCATTTTTGTGACCTTGCTATAAATTTCCTGCGACCTTAGACAATAGTCAATGGCCGTCTGCCTGTTGCGGAATTCCCACGTGATTTGGCCTTCACATTTTGTTTCTCTATTTACTATAACTAGATCGTGTCGCTCACAGAAATCTAGCATTAGCTTGCCGTTACAATCCGTGTATCCATCCAGATCGTCGATGTGGCCGTTCATGTCCCCCAGTAGAATAATATTGGCCCCGTTACCAAACTGGCTTATATCGTCACTGAGACATTCAACAAGATCCCTGTTTTCTTGCCTGCATTGATGTCCTGTTCCTAAATAAACTACCCCTAGCCATGTCCTTATGCCGGCAATTGTTCCTGAAACCCAGATATGCTCTTTACAAGATGATTTATTTCTTTGGCAATTTTTTCCCTGGTGTATCAACATACCTATCCCTCCACCCTTTTTTTTCCGTTCTCGTTCTTTTGCACCCTTCCCAGACATAGCCTTCTATAAACGGCGGATCTTCTAGATCCCTGAGGTGAGTCTCGCAAAGAGCGTACACACCTATTTTGTCATCCTTCAACTGCTGTTCTATCTCTAGCCATTTCGCTCTTTTTCTACCTCCTTGCATGTTTATGTAGCTGATCCTAGTGTTAAATTTCTTTTTTGCACTTTTCTTTCTCGACCTCTCTTTGCCATTTTGGGGGGCTCAGCCTCCATTATTACACTTTCTTCTGCTTCACTTCTAACTACCTCTGTGCGCGGAGTCCTCGCGACCCCCTAAAAAAGCTACAGCCCTGCCTGCCAGGCGCCAGCCGATTGCTGCTCCCACCGTTCTGTTAAAATGAATGCCATCTCGCTGAAAAGCCCTACCAAAACCTGCTTTATGTACCTCCCTGTTTACCTGAACCACTTCGAAACGCTTCTCCAGGCCTAACTTTCTTATGTCCTGATTAACTGTCTCCACGTCCTTTTCCATCTTTCCGTTTAATCCTAGCACCTCTGGTACTGTGCATACAACTATCTGCGTCTGCTGTGCTATCTCCCTTATCTCGTCAAATCCCTTAGCTAAACTTTCCACCACTCCTGCAGCGTCACCATTTGGGACATCGTTTAGCCCCGCGGCTACTATTACCATGCTGCGCTCTGCGGAATTCTTCAACAGCCCATTTTTACTTTCTTTTAGCACTGCCCTCATTGTTCTCCCTGGGAAGGCTCCAACCAACACTCTCTTATCACTCCTTACACGTTCTAAGATATCTCGCTTGCACCTGTTCGTGTTAGAATCTCCGGCGATAAGCCCCTCGGCCTTCTCTCTCCCTCTCCCAACTGTTGGCTCCTGCTTTCGGTTATCTGTGTCCTTATCTCTGGGATTTTCATTCTTCCTTACTTCTTCCTTTTTTCCGGCGTCTTAGCTACTTCTAAATAACTCTGACGGTTCGGATCCGCCTGACTTACTTTGCTTATGCCTTCCATGCCAGTGCTGGCCCCTGCCACGTGGCCCGCATTGGAATGTTCATCCTCGT